>NW_028281263.1:140000-262500 GCF_059751285.1 Brachycentrus maculatus | reverse complement strand
GGGTTCATTATATCTTCGAAGTTTATAGCAGGACCAGCTGGTAAAGTATGTCAATAGCTTCTTTGCAGCAGTCTTTTTAATCTTAAATCTCCTCACATCAGTGGTCATCAATCTGTGGGGCCCGCCAACAACGAAGGGCTAAAAGCCCCCTAAAGAGTGCTTTGTTAAAATTCTTTTTCTTCTTCTTCTTACCAAATTACAAAGGATTGACAAAATTTCATGCCATAATCACAACAAGGCAGAGGTTGGAGATGATTTAATATTTTTTGTCTGTCAATTTTATTTTAATTGAATGCATTTAAGTATTTTATCATAATCCGCCTCCGTAGCGTAATGGTCAGCACGCTCGGCTACCGTACTGGAGGTCCCGGGTTCGAATCTCAGAGGGGGTCAAATTAAAATAAGTGATTTTTTTCACACTTAAATTTATTCAATATTACCTTGGACTGATACCGGAAGTGGAGGGCTGATCACCTTTCCTTCATGTGTTAACGATCAAGATAACACTGCGTTTATATGATGCAGTGCCCTATGCACCACTGGGGTGCAGATAAGGGTTTGAATGAATGAATATCATAATAATAATGTTAAACATATTAATATAAGTTATGGTAAGGGTTTTATATATGATTTTATAAAAAAAAAATATATATATAATGGATGTATTTTTATGATGCAAACGTAGTTGATTCTACCAAAAGAGCTTTTTTGTTATGTATTTTTAAATTTTTTTTTTTTTTAAAAATTGAGATTCTAAAAAGTTCGAACACCACTTTGCAACATAGTGACATTGTATGATATACGTTGATACATAGATATGTAAAAATCTCCACTTCGCGAAAGCTCTAGCCAAGCGCAAAATATAAGAGGTCAAGGTACTTGTACTTAAGCTGTCTCCTAATAATGACTTCCATGTAAGATATGTTCGGTAATCTGTAGACAAAATCAGTAATTCATGGCAATTAATATTATTTATTGTGCTACGTACTTTTTTGCTGATTTGTGCTTTATCTTACCTTATCATATATCGCTCACTCTTTTCAACAACGTCATATATCAAAAATCGTTAATCTTCAGTTGTGCATGTTTTTGGAATGCCCAGAAAATGTACTATATACTAGCAAAAGTGGCATATTTGTAACTTAATATTTACCCGCTACAGGGCAGAAAGTGTTGTTTTTGCATTTTGAAGAAAAGGAATTATTTTTAAAAAAATTTAAATATTCTAAATATTTTTCAAATGGAGAAAAAACCTTTATAAAGTTCAATTTGTGGCTTGATATTTATATTTAATACATTTTATTATATTCTTAAACTTTAAAAACGATCTCCTGAAAAATCAAGTTTTTTTATAAATGACGTTGTTGAAAGGAGTGAGCGATATGTATAATATATATGGTATATTGAACACATTTCATATTTCATACATATCACATGATTTTTTTTTAAAATTAAATATTGTATTTTAAAATAGAATTTCATACAAGCCAATAAAAAATCGTATGTACTAACCAACAGAACTACCAACTTAATATTTAAGTTTTTTTTTTAATTGTATTTATTTGTTTATAAAATAAGTCATTATATTTTTTGTATAAAATGGTGAGAGATAGAGCTAGAAACTTAAAGAAAACAATCCAGAATAATTGAAGGATAAAATAAAATAAAAACGTGAGTAGTTTTATGATCCTTTTTACGTTTCAGCACCATTTTACGCTAGAGAACGATTTTTAACATGTATTGTTACTGGAAAACGCGATTCACATAACGAATTTTTCGCAATACGAACTATCTCCCGTAACGAATAAAGTTCGTAAGGCGAGACATCACCGTAATTAAAATTCTGTATTGGGCAATGTATTATCGTCACAGCCGAAAAATATGTGAACAAAAGGAAGTTAAGTCGAATAAAAGCGTTTACTTTTATGATTTTTCTGTTGATATTTAATATAAAAATACCACAGCCGATAATAAATTTGAGCGAAGTGTAATCCAGTTACGTTATTTCGCTCATGGCTAAGTACAATGAAAAAGCTCACAAAATATAGCGCCTCTAATTGCTATAAAACTGGGTCCAATGTAAATATTATCGCCAGAAAAAAATGAAAATTCGGCAACGCGCTGAATTCAACATTGGCCGATATCCTAATGGAAAAGGCATTTCCCTCAGTACTTAACAGTTATTAATTTGATAAAAAATCCAGTAAAAAATAACATAACAATTAATTGAACAGCAAAAAATGGTTAAAAGTTTGTTTATTTATGCAGGGTTTTATATTCCATTATTTATTTGTTCAAATATTGAAAAAAAAATATCCTGAGTAAATTCACAATATGTTGAGTATGTTCAAATCTTCGTATACCAATATAAATTTGTTATTTTTATGGGAGTTTCATTTATTATTTATTTACCGTGACACATCGCTTACTCCTTTCAAGAACGTCATAAATCAAAAATCGTCAATTTTCAGTTGTACGTGTTTTCGGAATACCCAGAAAATGTACTATATCCCAGCAAAAGAGGCATATTTTTAACTTAATATTTACCTGCTACAGGGAAAAAAAATTGTTTTTGCATTTTGAAGAAAAGGTAGTGTTGAATAAATTTTTTATATGTACTTAAATTTTTTGAATGGAGAATAAACCTTCAGGTTTTCCCTAAAAAGATCTGTTGCACAGTAAACAGTTCAAAAAGTGGCTTGATATTTGTTTTTAATACATTGTGTTATATTTTTAAACTTTAAAAACGTTCTGAAAAGTTTTTTGATTTATGACGTTCTTGAAAAGAGTGAGCGACATGTACAAAGCTTAAAGATCATTTAGTGGATTTTTGTTTCCTCAAGCTTATTTTTTATTTATTTTTTATTTTAATCTGTGTTGGGAACATTAGAGATAATACAGTGTTGACCAACCAGGAACTTCTTAATATTTGTAATTGCTGGGAGAAAACCACGTTCAACTCCACAGGCAAGATTTCAAACCCATGATTTTTTTTCTAAAACAATGAATATAAATAAAGCGAATTAAACTAGTGTATTATAACTATAATTAAACATAAGTTATGGTAAAGGTTTTAAGTTTATAAAAAAAGTTTTGTATTATGAAAAATGCAGTCCCACTAAGAAATATTAGTGTAAAACTTAAATGTAATAAAAATATACATAACTTTCAAAATTCGAGTGATGAGATTGTCGATTGTGGAAGAATAGTAAAAGTTGGTAGTGATCACTTAAATCCGCTGATGTCAGTTCGTACACAGTGTAAATACCCAGACATTCATATTTTTCTTCATCTATATCGATGTGTTAATAATTGGAATTTATCTTATTAATATTATCTTGTCCGCCTCCGTAGTGTAATGGTCAGCACGCTCGGCTACCGTTCTGGAGGTCCGGGTTCGATTCCCAAGGGGGGTTAAATAAATATAAGTGATTTTTTCACTGTCATATTTATTCAATATTACCCTGGACTGGTACCTGAAGCGGAGGGCTGATCACCTTTCCTTCATGTGTAAACGATCAAGATAACACTGCGTTTATATGACGCAGTGCCCTATGCACCATTGGGGTTTTATTATTATTTTATTACAAATTTACTTGTGAATTAAACCCTTTATTTTTTCCCTGTATATACGGGAATCAATAATAACAGCATTAATATAAATGAAATTCTCTGAAGCAATATGGATAACATATTAATTAAATAACAGTAACGTTTATATATAAAATCATTCGCAAGCAAGCACGTTTAGCGGTATCTAAGTGGAATGCCAGATGTAATGTTCCTTTGTTAGCAAATGCTTGAATAACGGCGACACACGCATATTACGTTATTACGAATTCCTCGCAGGAGATTTGATTTGTTTGATGATAAGTTGACGTATTATTAATAAGCGAATAGCTAAACTGAATATTTCGTGAAATTTCGTGAGCCACTGAAATCTAATTGCTTTTCATTCATCTCACTTATAGGTTGAAAAGAAATTTAATATCTTTAGCAGTACATAATTATTTCGTAAACCATGGTAGTAATAATTATTATTGCCTTGTATTTGAGTAACTAGTTACCTCTCTAAGAGAGCTTTTTGATTGTGTTCAGGGAGAGAGTTGACAATACAAACTAATTAGCGGATTTAATTGTTTAGTTAGAATTAATTTATCTACATTAATATGAATGTTGTCCGTCTCCGTAGTGTAATGG
The DNA here is from genome assembly GCF_059751285.1 of Brachycentrus maculatus. Lineage (NCBI taxonomy): Eukaryota > Metazoa > Arthropoda > Insecta > Trichoptera > Brachycentridae > Brachycentrus > Brachycentrus maculatus. The sequence continues at coordinate 258,300 of NW_028281263.1, read as the reverse complement.
TCAGCACGCTGGGTACTGTACTGGAGGTCCCGGGTTCGATTCCCAGGGGGGGTTAAATAAATATAAGTGATTTTTTCACTCTAATATTTATTCAATATTACCCTGGACTGGTACCTGAAGTGGAGGGCTGATCACCTTTTCTTCATGTGTTAACGATCAAGATAACACTGCGTTTATATGCAGTACACTATGCACCATTGGGTTGCGGATAAAGGTTTTCAGAAGAAATAAAAAAATGCATTAGTAGGCTTTCAATTTAAAATTTAAATTATTAATCGCAGTTCAATTGAGAAAATATGCTATTAATAAATCACAATGCTCTCTTACACATTTAGTGAAAATAGCAATCGGTATTTGAATAATATATATATATATATATATATATATATATATATATATATAGGGTCCGCCAAATAACATTTTTTTTTTGAAAATGGGGCGCAAAACATCGAGTGTAGCTTCGGCTGTGTGGCACGTAGCGCCGTCCTGTTGAAACCAAATGTTGCCAATATCCTCTTCTTCAATTTTTGTGAACAAAAATCCGTTCAACATGGCCCGATAACGATCGCCATTGACTAACGGCCACTCCTTGCTCATTTTCAAAGAAAAATGGCCCAATTATGCCTCTGGACCAAAATCCGCACCAAACAGTGACTCGTTTTGGGTGTACTGGCTTTTCAATGTATGCGTGCGGGTTTTCTGTGCCCCAAATACGACAATTTTGCTTGTTTACATACCCGCCAAGATCAAAATGAGCTTCATCCGAAAAGATGATTTTTTTGGCAAAATCGGCATCTTCTGTAAGTCGAATGTCGCAATATTTTCCAGCGTTGTTCAAGCGTATACACAACCATATTCGCTTAGCGGAAGGATAAAACTAATTATCTGTCAAATCAGACATGAGCTAAGTGTTACCATTCACGAAATAAGCACTAGTTGAAAAAAAAAACTTTAGATGGCGGACCCTATATATGTATATATATATATATATATATATATATATATATATATATATATATATATATATATATATATATATATATATATATATATATATATATATATATATATATATATATATATATATATATATATATATATATATATATATATATATATATATATATATTAATGTATATATATATATATATATATATATATATATATATATATATATATATATATATATATATATATATATATATATATATATATATATATATATATATATATATATATATAATATATGTATATGTACGAGTGTATACAGATTTGGAGCAGACAAATATTTAATAAAAAAAACTTTAACTAACCATCACGCCACTCTCCCATAGAGGTAGGCAGTGGGAATATGACGCCATACCAATCTGTCTTTACAAATAATCTTCGCCTCATTCCACATTCATGCTTCTCCTTATACATACCATCCAATTATTCCGACTCTTGACCTGACCATTTTCAAGTATTTACATTTTTATTTGTAAACATCTGTTGACCATAAACAATTTTATCATATTAGAATTCTGAATGAGGCCTGTAAAGGTTGAGTAAATTGTCATCCAAATTTCCCAAATTATTTAAGGTTCTTTATGAGATCTCTTTGAACAAAGGGTAGAATTATAGGGTCGTTTTCTGTGGCCGTATAAATAATTTAAATAGAATTAAGGTCCTACTAATTTAGTGAGAAAATTCATACTACTCAAGTTAAATTACGAATCACCCTTCAGTGTTAACAAGGCTATGAAATAATCGGCATGGACATACTTAGTAGAGTTCGTTAGTCGAATTTGTTTTTGGGTTGTATATTTTGATTAATTAGTTTAATAGCTAGCGTCTCAAATAACGACAAGATAACATGTTTTTTATATATTTTTTTTGACTTCTCAACAAAGATGAAGAAGAAGATGGATGTCTGGGCATTTACGGGGCTTACGACCTTCATAGGTTGGATTGAGTGATCACTTTACTCACGTGTAACATTCACCAAGTCTACCCGTGATTGACAACAATATTACTCAAGTTCTTGGAAGTTCTATACATATTATTCAATTCCGAACATTGTTGTTGAATCACTAGAATTTCACTAGAAACATCTATTGGGGAGATGAAAAAGTATTTGGACACACTTAAAATGTTGTAAATTTGTATATACATGTATATATACACTAGCCATACTCTGGCTCAGTGTGGTATAAGAGAAAATAAATATTTAAAAAAATCTTCGATTTTTTCGCAAATACTTCGTGGCACATTTTGTAAAGTAAATCTACAACTGTGTTTTTAAACCCTTTTTAAATGTACTTTTTTCTAATTGCTTTTGATGCTGGGAAGCTTAAACTTCATCTCAAGTTAAGATACTTTTTTAAAAGAATGACATCTCATCCGCAGGGTAGATTATCCAGAGTCCGATATAATAAATAATTTAAAAATGGCTTTTATAAATTATTATCTTTTAATGTTATTTCCAATCATCGTTACACCGTGCAATATTATGTTTTACTAAGGGGCTAGAAAAAAAAAAGAAAAATGAAGCTGAATGCATCGAAATACGTGTCAAAAAATATTATAAGATATAGAGGTATTTAAAAAGAATGGACATACATATGTACATTAACCCAAAGTGATTGTCTTATCAATTAATGCATATTTTTTAATAAAATGCTACAGAGATAGACATTGCTAGATTGGAATACATTGAATCAATGAAAAAATTTAAACGTTTTAAAATATATGAGACAGGGGATCGAAAGGGTTCGACAGTATTTTACTTATATATTGCATACCAAGGGACGAATTAATGCCTTTTTTCTCGTATTTCTCCGTAAAATATGTTGAAGCGCCCATTCCAATAAGATAAATGACAATTTTACAATCGTATCAAGAATTTTTTGTTCTTTTTCAACCCTTATCCGTACCGAATAGGACATATTTAACCTGATTATGAAGTACAGGGAGGAAAGGTGATCAAATCAGGAAAGATGACTGGTGATACCTGAGCTTCAAATACCACATGTCTATGGTTATACTAAATTAATATGAATTATTCCACTACCTTAATTTATTTATTTAAAAAAACATATTACATACATAGGTCATATACGCATATAATATTCCCGATGAGTAATTTCTATTTCTCATTTTGAGACATGGGGTTTAGGTCAAAAATACTGGAACACAAATAATAAAGTATCAAAAAATATTTTTCTTAAATAACCAAAACTAATACTTAAACATGGCAAAATATAAAAACAATAAACAGGTATAACAAATAGGCACAAGAAACATATTTAAAAGAAATAAATGAGAAAAATATGAGGTTAGAAGCATATTTAAAATAAGCAAATGAGAAAAAACATGAGGTAAAAACAAAATAAGAAAATATGACTAATCACTACATATATATATTTCCATAAAGTACCTTCTTAATATATAATAGTAGCCAAATGCGTTGACTATGGAGGCGAATGAATAATATCAAGTCTAAGATGGCCAAAAACGGATGTAACAGAAAGTAATTTTCATAATAGCATTAACTTTCCTCACCTATAGTACCTAAAAAATATGCACGATCCAAAAAAGGTATCTGTTAGACCCCAGTACTATTCATAGAAATATATAAAAAAAAATTAGAAAAACTTACCATCACGCCGCTTCCCCGGAGGGGTAGGCAGAGAGAATAGAAGGCCACACTACTCTGTCTTTGCAAACATTCTTCGCCTCTTCCACGTTCATGCATCTCATCATACATACCCGCCGATTGTTACGACTCCTAGCCTGACCACTTTCAAGTATTTGGCATACCTGATCGTGCCATGTTTTTCTCGGTATTCCTCTGCTATTATTTCCACTTACATAGAAATATATAAGTAACAATAAAACGACAAACAACGTTCAACCAACAGCATGTTCACAGATCGTAGTGCAACTGATCGGAATAATGCAGTTCATAATTGCTATTTTGCTTCTACACAGTTTTGGCGCAGTAGTAAGAGTGAAATGAATAAAACGGGTAAACATAAATAACACACGATGTCACTGACCGTTCGACCATTGGTTCTGAAATAGATAGATTCGATCGTAGATGGCGAGAATATTTATCAAAATAATAAATTGAAAATCACAAGCTAAATAAATACGTTGAAACAAAAAAAATAACAAAATATTCCTAAGTATTATCGTAAAAAATACAAAAAATATGATCAAATTTCTTGAATGATTATAAAGTTATCGAGTGAAACGTCGTTGTATGGGGATTTGAAATCCCCCTCTTAGGTTGGGTAAGTTAAAAGAAGATCGTCTAAACATAGTTTTGCCCATAGTCTAAAATCAGTCTAGGAAAGAAAAAATTATTTTAATGAACCCATAATTGCTATGCTTTTGTTTTAATGACATTCATTTTTTTCTTTATATTATTGAAAAACAAACAACAACTAAAATTTATATAACTTAATATAACCTTGAATACTGCATCCTGCTTAAAAATTCTTACAAAGTAACCGAGTCAAACAATTTTTTTGGGGGATTTTAAAAACCCCTCTTAGGTCTTGATAGGTTAAACATTACTTTTAACTAACCCCATTGGTTTTTTCATCGCTTCACATTTCTTACGAAAAGTAAAAGAAGTAGTTAGTACTTAAAGGGGTTACTTTTTAAAACAAACGAAACAGGGTGTAATTACCCTAAAAAGGTTATCAGCATCTAAACGGTTTGAAAAATCCAAGATTTTTAATCTATAAGAGTTTTTAACGTATAAGATTTTACAAAACGTATCGCGAATGGAATCTGTAGTAAAGCCTAGTTTACACAAGTAAGTAGTCATGGAAGTAGTGTTAAATGACACGTTTACATATTCCCAAAAGTAATTATTTCACAAACCGGATTTTTTTACCCTTTGGCTTATATTTCAAATATTATAGGTGTCTTTACTTGAGATCAATTTAGAAGTTTAGAATATTTGGAAGTTCTAAAATATTATATTTTGTATATATTATCCAATTTTAAAACATTGTACATTCCATAATTCTCTTCGTCTATGTTGAGATGCCAAAAAAATAATATGATAAATAACTCCTATAATTGGAGATGATCCAGATTTGTACAAGTATTTGGACATACTTAAAGTTTTATAAAAAAATCCTAAGGCGTAAATAAAAGACTTTAAAAGCATCCTATGTGAAATAGGCTTCAGCAATTAGTTTGACCTTATAACCTTCCGTAACGATAAATGAAATATACTAGGAAGGCTTATGGACGCCATCATAGAAGGAAAAATGAAAAATAACTCTTATAATTGAAAATAATTCAGATTTGGAAACAATTATTTGGACACACTCAAAATGTTGTAAAAAATATACTGTCCGTAACTTGTAAATAAAAGTCTTTAAAACCATCCAACGTAAAGTAGGCCTCAGCAAATAGTTTGACCTTATAACCTTCCGTAACAATAAAGGTAATATACTAGGAAGGCTTATGGGCGCCATCATAGAAAGGGTGGGGGATGAAATCTGGCATTAGGTTAATACCCGAAATAGGGTATTCGGCATAATCATACCTATTCCTCGTGTACAGATGCTTTGCTAGGTAGTACTGCGTATCCGCAAATTACCCTTTAAACTGTATCTAATTTAGACATGGAGTTGTAAATGCTCCCTTAGCGTTCTGCTTGTGGTTTGGACCAATCAAGAGAGCTTATTCTGATTTTAAGTAGGTAACTAAACGTAATATTTTTACTCTCAATATTATTAATATTTGAAACACTCTCATTATCATTCATTGATCAGTTTGTGTAATACCATAAAGTGAGCGATGAATGATAAGGAGAGTGTTTTATTATCATACCACAAAGTAAACAATACTTTTAATATGCAGAATACATTTACTTTGTGTTAAGTTATTTTTACTTAAATAATTGTTTTTAAAATTTTGGTAATGTTAATATATAACCACTCACCGAGATTTTAATGTCTACCGGTTTTGAGATGTACCCGTCTTTTCGTCAGAACAATCACTATATCAGCATTCAAACCTAACCATCCGTCACTACCATAGCACTATTCACGCACTGACTGACATATCAGAGGCTGGTCAAGTGATCACTTTACATACGTGCAACATTCGCCAATTCGACTTATGATTGGCAACCACGCTACTTAATTTTTTTGAAATCCTAGATGTATCGATCAATTTCATGTTACAGTTCACAACAACCGTCTTTGTTGGATGGATGAAAGCTGTTAGTAAAGGGATGTAACTAAATTACGTTTAATTTTATTATTAGTATGTGAGGCTAACGTATGTGGAAATAGTACCAGAGGAAGAGTTAAGAAAACTTGTTGATGATCAAGATAAAACTGCGTTTATACGATGCAGTGCCCTATACACCATAAGGGTGAGGATAATCGGCTGTCCAAACTTAAAACAATGTAAGGGACATTTTTTTTGTAGTACGTTTTTTTGTAGTAAGTCTAAGTAGAATCTACTTAGTCAAAAAATGCAAAAAAAGCGTACTACAAAAAAATGTCCCTTATTGTGTTTTGAGTTTGGACAGCCGGAATGGCTTGAAAAAGAAGAAAAATATTCACAAATATATATATATATATTTTTTTTGTAGACCTAAGAGTACCGTAATCAAAAGTAGCAACCAATTTGTAATCGAGCGGATTTGAACTTAAACAACTAACTCAGAGTTCACGACTCTAACCACTAGACCACATCTAAACTTTGTACATTCATATATATTTTTTTTTAGTCAAAAGAAAATTGGTTTTTTCACTTGACTTTCCATTTTAGACTGAGAAGGCTAAAAAAACAAAATGAAAACCAGTCGGCTAAGAAAACAAACCACCCACTGAAAATCCTGAATTTCAGTTTGTATAAACATTTTTTACACCATTCAAGACATTTCTTCAAGTACACACTTATATAGGGGAAGGCATACAAAAGCTCGTTTATATATTTTTAGATATTTTAAATTTAAATACGTTTATCTTAGTTCGTATGAATGCGTACAAAGTAGGTTGAATGTTACGATTATTTCAAAGAGAGTTCCTGAAAGTTTTTCAAAAGTCGACATGCCTTCAGGGCACTTACGTGTATTCTGGTCACAAACTTGATACTGTTGGTCCTGAAAAGGACAATTTTCATACTCTTTAGGTGTGGGTGATATGATGATGCATCACACACACAAACACACACACACACCTTCTTCAATTTTTTTATCTCTTGATGTTCAAATAATTATAACATATGTGGAATTATTTTATTGGCTTTGCTATTGTTAATGTAACTATTTTTTAAAAATATTTTTTTTAATCTACAGCTGAATATTATATTATTTTTAATGTGAAGATGATATTTTCTTAATTTTTCTTGACATGTCAAAAAATAAATATAAAATAACTCCTTTAATTGGAGATGATCCAGATTTGTAAACAAGTATTTAGGCACACTCAAAATGTTGTAAACTAAGAAAAAATTAGTTTGAAAACCTGATTTAATTTTTTTATGCAGCGTATAATTTGACCAGATTATTGTATTCACAACGTTTTCCAAAAGCCCATCCAAATACTGGCTGTCAAAAATATAAAAATAACTCCTATTTGGACTAACCCAGATATGTGAATAAAGGTTAGGACACACACATAATGTTGTGGCTATGTATTTCGGTTAAATATGTATTTTAATTTAATTTAGGTTATTAATTGTAACATAAATTTCCATTGGCCGGGTCAGGAGTCGTAATAATCGTCGGGTATGTATGAGGAGATGCATGAATGTAGAAGAGGCAAAGAATGTTTGCAAAGACAGAGTGGTGTGGCGTTCGATTCTCTCTGCCTACCCCTGCGGGGAAGCGGCGTGATGGTTAGTTAGTTAGTTAGTTTTTAAATTTCCATTTAATAGTATTTTAGGCTTTAAATGTTTTTAAATTTATGAAAAAAGCTTTAGAAAAAAGCTTTTGGCTCATAGCGATCCTCGATAAAATTTTTAGTACTGAAAATTCTCATCAGAAAAAAAAAACATTTTAATTACGAATGAAAATCGATTCATGGTAATTGTATAAAAGGATTGAATGACACTGAAAATAAAATGGGGTGAATTGATTACATTATTTTTCAATTTACGATTACCATAAATCACGTAGATAAACCCTGATTCGAGCCAATGGTAAAAATGGTAGACCGGACAATTATTCAGGCTTTTATTATCGAACTGAAAAGCTTCCCAAACCTTTTGGGATCCACAAACGTTATGAACCGATCACTGCGGTCTCATTTAGGGGACACGACATTTAAATTTTAAATGAGACCGAGCTTTTTTCATATGGCGAGCCTGGTAAAATATGCCGTCAACATGTCAGCGCTTCCAGTTGATGAGCGAGCTTCAGTAATTACAAAAATGAAATGAGCTTTCTGAAATTTTATTTCGTTTTTAAATATGTTTTTTACACCTTGACGTTCATAAAATAATTATGTTTTATTACATTTAAAAAATCGATAATATTCTTATGTTTTTCACCGACTTTGAATTTTCAACTCAAAGTCGTATTCAAAAACTTTTTTTAAATATTTAAGTTTAATTTAGTAAATACCACTATTTCTTAAAATCTACTGTGATACGTGTTTTGACGCACTCGTGTGTGACAGTAGATTTTAAGAAATATTGATATTTACTGAGTAAAACTTTAATTAAAAATGGATAGATTTTACCACAACTGCCTGCCGAATCAATGTATATTTATAAACATATATTGACAATAGTGCCCTATGCATTATTGAATGCAGACAATGTTAAAAAAAAAGACGTAGTAAAATTTAAATAAAAAATAATTTCAAAAAACGTTAGTCCTTTTTTTATGTTTCAGTACCACATTTTATGCAACATAACGAATTAATTTTTTTGACATGTATTGTTACGGAAAAACACGAATTACATAACCAACTTATCGTAAAAAAGAAACTCCTACAACGAAATATGTACGTTCTGCGAGGTATCACACTATCAGCATTTATAACAATATATATTTTTAATGGAGATAATTTGACGGTTTTAGTGCTGTAAATGATTCTAATTCTATATTTGGACGAATTTATGAGAGTTCAAGTATATTGACCGCCCTACTTTTTCGAGGATTTAATAAATCGTTAAAAAATTAATTAACTGAGTCGGCAGTCACTTTGTGGTAATTTACATTCAATTCAAATTTAAATTCTACTCGGTAAATACCAAATACGTTAAATAGTGGTATTTGCAGAGCAAAATTAAAATGAGAAAAAATAAATGAAATACCAGGAAGGCAAAATAATTAAGTCTTAATTAAAAAATAATATAACTACATAAAGATCAGAAATATGGAATGAGTTTACTCTCCATATGAAAAATTCGTCATGTCCGATTACTTTTATCGTTATTTTCTATCAATCGGACTTTCCATCGAATCATACTACTATAGTATCCTCAATGGAAGATGTTTTAATTTATGCAAATAGCGTCGTACGTAAATTATATTTTCGATGTGTGAACTCGACAGCTGCAGTATACAAGCACATTCAGGGTGGCGCAAAATTAATCGTCCTTCTTCGTTTTTAAATAACTTTTTTACCAAACAAAAAAATATTTTGGGTTATGTAAATCTTTATTTGGACATTTATAATATTTTTACTAAGTGGAAAAGATGATATTCAAGAAAAGATAAAAGCCAGTGTTGATGCATATTTGTGTCTGTTTTATCAATATGTCTGTATGCTGCAGCTGTCTAGTTTACAAATGTCAAATATGATTGACGTGTGACACGATTTGCAAAAGTTATAACATCTTCCGATAGGGTGACTTATTTTGTGCCATCCTGTATTTGGACTCATTCAAAATGTTGTAAATAGTTTTCTGATTACAAAATTGAGTATTTTTATTTAAATGAATGTCAAATTATACAAAATAAATACCATTTGATTCAATATTGTCTCGTCCGATTAATGCTCTATAACTTTTTCCCCTCCAAAGGTTTTGTTTAGTTCATTCTTTTCCTAGAATTAGATTTTTTGCTCTACGATGTCCTATTCTTAGTTCATTACTCTAAATTTAGAGTAAATGGTTCATTTATTGGCTCATTGAACTCATAAAAAAAGTTCGTATATAGTACTTAGCATGAGAAATATTATGTTACTAAGAAAAATGTAAAGCCCCTTTTAGATGATAACAAACTAATAAACTATGTCGCCGCTTCTCCACAGGAGTAGGCAGACAGAATACGATGCCACACTAACCTATCTTTGCAAACAATATCCACTCATCAATCTCCCACATTCACGCGTCTCCTCATACATACGCGCCGATTTTTCCAAATTTGTTTTTCTTTTCATTCTTCACTTGTGTAATTCGCATACTCAAACCATCTCAAAACACCTTTCTTATTTTTATCTATAATTCTTATCTCAGCTTTGCATTATTTCCTTATATACAAGTATTACCTTTGGAACATCTTTCAAGTATTTAAAATATCTGATCGTGCTCAAGTTTTCCTCAATCTTTCTCTGCTTTTATGTCAATCACAGTTCTTTCATTACCACTTATACCACTATTCACATGCTGAAAATATCTCAACACACCTTGCTTAGTATTATCGATAGTGTTTATCTCAGCCTTGCATTATTTCCTTACAGCACCATTCAAACTTTTGTCAAATATCGTTTTGACGCACATTTATCTGAAATATCGCATTTCGACTGCATTCAGTCGACTTCCATCCTTCTTTTGACAACTCCACGCTTCACTTCCATGATATTTGAATATGAAATCAACCTGCCAATGATAGGGGGGTGCCGACAATACTCCGTCTTACCCTACATTTATCTGTTGTCGTTAGAGCCTAAATTCGCTTGTTTTTGTGTCTCTGAGTGCCTATAAAAGTTCCTTCAGTCTCTCGAAGAAATGGTTTACTACCTCTTGTATCTGACAGATGCTCATAAGAGGATGGATTTAGATTAAGCTTCGGTTTAGATGAAAATGAACCTCGGGTAATGTTAACACAGCATAGTAAAAACGTGAAGTTGACGTCAACCCCTTCTAAAGCATTCCTTTATCTTCGCATCTAAGACAAATGTTTGAAGAAAATAAAACAATACTTTAAAATAATCAAATAATTTCAATATTTCAGGCTAATGCATAATTCCTATTGTTTTTATATGTTCATCCTTGATTTTTTTTTAAAGAGAAAAATTCTTATTTTTATTTCTAGAACATATTTTAATTTTATATTATTTCTGTGAGCCTAAGTGGCTCATTTGAGAAATGGGTATAAAATTGTGGTAGAGTGGGTTCGAACCAAGAAACTCTGAATTCGCGACGACCGCGACACTAACCACGGGACCACAACCCGAAACCCTAAGATAAGTACTTTTCGAACCAACAATACTTATTAACAACACTTTGAGTGTGTCCAAACACTTGTTCACAGATCTGGATTATCTCCAATTTTAGGAGTTATTTTTCATATTATTTTTTGACATCTCATCAAGATGAAGAAGAATATGGAAGTCTGGGCATTTACGGGGCTGACGACCGTCATAGGCTGGTTAAAGTAATCATTTTACACACGTGTAACATTTTACCCATTATTGACAACCACACTGCTCAAATTCTCGGAAGTTCTATATATATGAACCATAAGTTGTCCATATACATATATGAGATAATCCAGATTTTGTGAACAAGTATTTGGACACACTCAAAATGTTGTAAAGTCATTTCAATTAAATTTTACTTCAAGTATTATTACGGAAATTTTCCCATTATGAGTCCTTTATCTTATTTCTCACCCTCATTCAAATAATAATTTTTGTTTGTTATATAAATAAGAAACCTATCCATTTCCCTATCACGATCACATTTCACTATCACGTATCATTTTCAGTCTACAGTTGACCTGATCCTTGCAAATACCCAAACTTCTATATTCTTCTTCATCTTTGTTAAGATATCAACATAATTATATTAATAATAATTTTGAAGTCTACAATTGATGTTTTTATTTTGTGTCTTTGTTCGAAAATGAATTCGAGAAAATATCATGTGTTATCGGTGTACTCCATGATAAAATCGACGTATTAATACAAAAAGTGTCATATTTGTCACATGGAGTCAACATAAACGTGTCATTTTGCGACATTAAATCAAGTCACAAACAGCCCTTAACTCAATGTTGCGCAATAAAGGTCCGGCCTGACGTGGAAAACAGAAATTAATATCGTAACAAAACGCCTTCTTAGGCCTTGAAATGAGTGTACTGAAACCCTATCGACAAAAGACTGTAGAAAACATTTATATTATATTTTATTTTATTCACAATATTTGTGTTAAAAACTTGTTCACAAAATGGGTTTCTCTTCTTCTTCTATTCGTGTCATGCTAGGTCTCCCTGACGTAAACTATCACTTAAGAGTAATCGTCCTTGTCTGGAGTAGCTCTAAACAACGCCTCAACGGTCCTGATCTCCGTCCATCTCGCATATTCCGGAGACAGGAGATCTGTTTTCTGCTCATACCTCGTCGACCCTCTGTTCTGCATTCAATTTTTATTATTTTTACGTCTACCTGGAGATGTATTGAATAAAAGAGGCAAAGACTGTTTACAAAGACAGAGTAGTGGGGCGATTTATTCTCTCTGCCTTCCTGTGCGATAAAGCGAAGTGATTGTTAGTTAGTTAGTTTTACATATATCTATACACACATCCCACAACTGATCTGACCTTTCAAATACCTACCATGTTGGAACCATATAATAAAATTTCCATCAAATAATTCTGATTAAAAAAAATTAAAATAATTGTATCATGTAATTGAAATAACACAACAGTCGGATTGAAGCGTAAAGGCGGATACAAACTTAATGATTTGAATACGCATAAAATATCGCGAAATGGTTACCGCGTTTTGAAAAGTGAACGCCTCTTGGGGTGAAATAATAAACTGTTATTGTTTATTTATGGTGACATATGCGCGAGGGTCCTGAAAGTTTTTGACATATGGAAATATGAGTCTTCAGGGATTATGGGAGAAGTAACGTTACCTTATATTTCACTGTCAGATTCGTGTCCATCATTTTAATTATACCATAACATGCAAAAAATGAAGAAAAAAATTACAAAAAAAATAATAATTGGAATTTAGTAAAAACAGTAATTGTTTAAGAAATGAGTGGTAAGAATAAAAAAAAAACTTTTTTCATGTTAGCGTCTTTTATTTAATTTTTAACGTGCTTAATTTATTTTAATTTGATAAATATCGCTATTTATTAACATCTATTTTGACAAGTGTTTCAATGCATTCCGTATCATTTTTAATACTGTAACACACACGATATCTTATACGGTGTGCATTGAAACACATGTCACAAAAGATTTAAATAAAAAATGGTATTTACTTAGTGAGACTTCAATTAAAAAAGAAATACTTAGTAAACACGGGTTAACACAGAAAATATGTATTGTGCACTTTTTTTTATTCCAGTTTTTCATTTTTATTCTGTGTTATGACACAACTATTGTTATTCTTTTAGAATACAAAATCATTTTATAATTTTATTTTACTCTCTACATTTTTTATGTACGTAGATCGTATTTTTACGGTGTTTTATGATGCTGAATGGATCGGAACAGGTATCAAAATAGATTTCAAGAAATAGAAATATGAAATAAATAGAAAAAAATATATACGAAGTAAAATGTATAGTAAACAGCAACTCAATTGGTAGCCGCTTAGAATTCTTAGAAAGTGACTGGCATTGACGCTAAAAATAGAATTTTTCTCAAGACATTGTTTTTCTTTTATGTAATAATTTTTAAATCAAAAATAGATATTTTGAATCACATACAAAATACAAAATACACATAAAAATTAATATTGTGATATTATTACATAAATTAAAATGGAGTTCTACAAATTGAACGCAAATCAATAAATACATTATTTTTCATTTCTTCGTCTTATTGATCCCGTACTTTCGAAGACAAGTCTCAACGAACTACTCCTTTAAAATATAACATACACATATTTTTACACTCTTCTTAGTGGTACTATAGTGTTAGCTCGCTAATCCGAAACGCGATGTAATCCGAACGATTCTGTTGATACCAGTTTAAAAAATTCCACCTTTTGAAGCCGTTAACGTTTTTAACATAGCCATTAGCTGAATGGAATAAGTCGTCTAGAACACTTAGAAATTTATGGTTTTTAGAAAAATGCATGATTTAGCCTTGGAACACGATTTAGATTCGTAGGTTAAAAAGAAAAAAATCGTTTTTAACAAGACAAAATGAATTTCTTGTGTAATGATCAGCACTCGCAGCTACCATACTGGGGGTCCTGGGTTTGATTCCCTGATGGGGGTCAAATAAATATAAGTGATTTTTCACTGTAATATTTATTTAATATTACTCTGAACTCGTACCTGAAGCGGAGGACTGATCACCTTTCCTTTATATATAAACGATCAATAAAACACTGCTTTTACAATCATATAATCAGTACATACATCAGTAGTGCCCGACGGATCAATGGGTGACGATAAGGGTTAAAAAAAGAAATAATAAAAAAATGTTTATATTCATAATTATTCATTCAGTACCTTAATAAAAATGTAAAATAAGAGCATTTTCCTAAATTGAAATATCCTTTTTCCGTATAATTTTTTCTCAAAACACTTGTAATCCGAACAATTCCCCTTATCCGAACACCCCACCGCAAGGATTTATATTCGGATAAGCGAATTGACACTGAACTATAATTAAAAAAAATACGAGAAAAACCTTCTGCATGGCGATTTGTTTGGAGAAAAATTCTGTGGCCAATTTAGCAAAGCTAAAATGAATTTCGTTCTCAAAAAAATCTCATATCCTACTTGGTTCCTCATCAGCGAAAAAGAAAATAAAATTTAGTTTTATTATTCTTTGTACATATGGATACCCGTTATGTATTTACCTAGCATAACATACGTATGTAATGTTACTACGTTCTTATCTTATATATATTTGTCCTGTAACCAAACGTTTTGAAGAAATCTTGTTGGTTTTTCACATGTGTGTACGAGTGTGTACACACTCGGGTTGTATCGCGCCAAAAGAAACTTCCACGAAAACTCAGGCACTCTAGGGATGGAACAGGTCGTAGACTTTAATATAAAGCTCGTTTTGTGGACTTGCTCTTTGAAAGAAATTGAGTATTAAATTAAAGAAAAATTAAGTCTTTTAAATGACAGCTTATATATTGGAAGAGTGTTTCTAGAATCATGATATTTGTTGAGGAAAAGATACCTCACATTAAAAAAAATAGTATGATAGTCTATTCCGTAAAGTTTAATAGTCTATTCTATAGTCTAATCCAATTCCAATTTGGCATGATCACGTTTGTCAAAAAATATGCGGGTATGTACATCTATAAACAATACTTGACAAATATCTCAACTAATGGCTTCGCATCAGCTATACTCCCAAATCGATTGAAATACTACACGCATATGAAAGGTATCCAAGACCATTGCATATACACAAGTTTAAAAAATCAATGCAATGCAGATATTCGATAATGGGAAAAATAGTATAGCGTTACACTGTGATCACTTAAGCCAGCCAAATGCCAGGACATAAGCCCTTGTATGGTCAGACTTCCATCTTCTTTATATTAAAAATTATAGATGTTTCATATCAAATTGGAACATCTATAATATTGATATATCATCCGTAAAAATAATAATAATGAGCATATCGTAGTCGTACAGGAGAAAATGACCAACTAACAAAATGTAAAATGTTCAGGAGGGCCATTTAAGTCACTTTTGCTTGGCAAGAAAATAAAACATCAATGCAGTTAGTCATTTTTAATAAGACAATATATTATACTTCCAAGTTTAAAATCCATTGAGATTTTTTCAGGACAATATTAAGCTAGTAAGATATCAAATTGTCAATGATCACGTTTTTGTAAAAAATGCACTTGGTCACTTTCGCCTGCATGACTACGATATATAGCTACATATAATAATAACAAAGAAAATAATTATAAATTAAAAAGACAATTACACATGTCAATTAATATATTCAATTTAAAATAAGTATTGTCTTTATTTACTCGTATTAAATTCACAAACATGTAGAATAAAACATCAATTACGTTTGTAGAGTAGTTATTTCCATTTTTCTTATCTACTGAAACTGACAACTTAATGCTTTTCTATCACGTTGAAAGCTTTGTTAGCAATAATTAATCGTTATAAAAATAATCAATTTGGAAAAAAATTGCAGCGCCATTTTCGAAAAATACATAATACCTCAAAGGCACCTTTATTGTCCCAAAACCATGTTAAATAAAAATTGGCGCAAGGCCATCTTAAAAAAATGAAAATTAAATAAAGTATTCAGAATCAATCCATTTGCAGCCAAATCCACGAAAAAATAATCAGGTTCGTAAAAAAATTGCTAAAAAATGTTTCCGCCCGGGATCGAACCGGGGGCCTTCCGCGTGTTAGGCGGATGTGATAACCGCTACACCACGGAAACATGATCTATGTGGATGATAATAACAAACATATTCTAATGTGAACTATCACCTGGTCTAACATTACCGATTTCTGATCCATAAGAGTAAATACACCATTCATGTAATGAATGAAAATATTGATCCGGCTGATCAAACAATTTATTGAGAATACGTGTTTGATTAAATAACAAACATTGAATGCGTCTGTTTTTATCTTCTTTGAATCTTACAATCTTTGTTATAATTGGTTTGCTACTTTCATGGTCAGTCTCCAGCCGACTCAATTCTCCGCTCGTCTCTTTCTCGGTGTACCCGCTACAATGCATGTCGGAGATAATTTGATCCATGTAAGTTAAACGGGCCGTCTTCTGTAGTTTGTGAAGAAGCATGCTTGGGTATCTTATATTATGGCCTATCCATTTGGCTCGCTAATGTTTCCCTTTCCCTCTCTAAACACAAGTATCTACTTTATTAGAGAGGTAGAAACGTTATATATAAGATGTTCTGTATATTTACCTATTATGTATTTCAAAAATGTATTTTTGTAAAAAATAAATAATAAAAAAAAATTAAAAAAAAAAAAAAAAATATGTGTTATTTTCTTTAGTAAGCATCTAAACTCCCCTGCTTGATACCTTGTTGTTCCCTTCATGTCTCTTTTGTATAAAGTTATGTCTAGTTATGAGTTTTAATAATAGCGGAAGCTAAACTGGCAGTGCACAACGGAGTCCTGGTTCCAACTCTAATGTATGGAAGTGAAACATGGAGTTGGCAAACGAAGGATGAAAGTAGACTGAATGCAGTCGAAATTCGATCTCTCAGAAGAATGTGCAACAAAACGATGTATGATAGATGTGCGAATAGTGAAATAAGGAAGGAATGCAAAGCTGAGATAAGCATTATCGATAAAATTAAGAAAGGTGTGTTGAGATGGTTTGGACATGTAGAACGAATGAGTGAGGAAAGAACAGTAAAACAAATTTATGAGGCGAATGTTAGTGGGAAAAGAAGCAGAGGAAGACCGAGAAAAACATGGCACGATCAGGTATGCCAAATACTTGAAAGTGGTCAGGTTAGGAGTCGTAACAATCGGCGGGTATGTATGAGGAGATGCATGAACGTGGAAGAGGCGAAGAATGTTTGCAAGGACAGAGTGGTGTGGCGCTCTATTCTCTCTGCCTACCCCTGCGGGGAAGCGGCGTGATGGTTAGTTAGTTAGTTTTTAGTTAGTTTAACTTGGCATGATCAGGTATATCAAATGCTTGAAAACGGTGGAATATTTATGAGGAGATACATGAATGTAAAAGGGTGAAGAATATTTAATGGGATTTAATGTTTTAGATTAATGTGACGATCTTTTCTCTCTAAGCGAAGATTTTTTTTGGTTAGCGATGATAATTGTTATATTGTCGCGTCCATTTTTGTTATGTTTACGAACAGAGCGAACGCTTTTTGGCTCCCTAGACGAAACCAATAAAACTTTTACGTCCAAAGAGGGGAAGTATAAATATTTATCCTGACATCTCGTTACGAAGCAAGCACAGCCGTCTCACTGTCTTGCTAAAATCATACACCACCTTACTTCACACTTGCACCAGTGTATGTTATACTAAACGTCTCTTCGCGTTACATTTCTAAATACTACTAAGCTTAAACTAAATGGAACATTGATTTCTTTGCTTCAAAGTTGTATAACCAACTTCAATAATCCAGAACGTCATTAAAAAGAAAACGATTAAAAAAAAAGACAATAATTTTAACAAATCAACGGGTAGAGATATTTTACATGTTGATAAAACTGGTCTCTGTTTAAATAATCTAGAAAAAAAATAAGTAAACCAATCAATAAAGACTTACCCTTAATAAATAGCCAACTAATTTAACTACGAGCCTACTTTTGAAAATATTCCCATTTTGATTAATTTGTCTTCTTTCTCTCATTCAAAATTTTATTTTTATACAAATGTCAAAATCGTAATAATTTTATTTCAATGACCGGAGGATGGAATGATTTTTCAAAACCGGTAGTCACGTATAAGTGTTTATAAAAGTGGTTTTACACAAAGTAAACAACGGACGATAAGGAGAGGATTTAATAAAAGCTGAAATATTTGAATTGTAATATAATACGTATATTTATTGATTTGGTGTTTAATTTGTAGAACTCCATTTTAATTTATGTATTAATTTTTAAATCAAACACAGATTTTTCGAGTCTTCTAAGTTGTATTTTATTAAAAAAAACACATAAAATTATTTTTGGGACAATTGTTTCGCCTAGTTATGGCATTTAATATTATTTTTTATGTGTTTTTTTTATTAATTAAATACAACTTATTAGGCTCAAAAAAACTGTGTTTGATTTAAAAATTAATATATAAATGTATTATAAAAATATAAAATAAATATTTAAATTAATTTTTAATTGTAAAATAACTAATTATTTAAGGAACCCAGATTAATGAACAAGTATTTGGACATACTAAAATCTCCACAATAAGGATTGTAAAATGTAATTTTGGCACAAAATATACATAAGTAAAAACTGTGACTACCGTTCTCTAAGTAATCGTCTTAATAAAAATCATGATAGGTTTACTATTTAAAATTAATTTCTTAAAACCTGTATTACACTCGAAATAAAAATAAATTAAATTATAATTTTGTATAATTTAAATGCCACCATTTTCGTAAAACACTGCCTCAAGGGCGCTTCGCATAGTAGGTATAAGCCATACGATTTTCTTTTCAATTCAACAAATTTCAGATGTTATTTGTTCTGGGACTCGACATTTCAAATCGCGTTTTTTCAAACATCTCGTACAGAGATATCAACGAAATTCCACATTACTTTAAATTGAGTCACTTCCAGAGGTTTTGTTGGGAAAACGTTGTGTAAATTCTTGTTTTTGTCACCTTTTCTGCCGGAAAAGAATTGACAACCCTCATGCAAAATATGAGGCGATAAAATTTAAAGAGTTTGCAAAGCGTTGGATGTTTATATTTGAATAATGGTACATAGTAATCGGTAATAAGATACAGCTTAAAATAGGTACACGACAAATACAGTTTTCAAGATCAATTGAAATCAATTTGGAAAATATGTATAAAAAAATTATCATATGTATGCCTTCCCATACATTTTATACAACAGCTTCAACTTTCTTATTCTTCAAACCCTTATCCACGCCCCAATGGTACATAGGGCACTGCGTATAAACGCAGTATTTTCTTGATCGTTAACACATGAAGGAAAGGTGATCAGCCCTCGGCCTTAGGTACCGGTCCAGGGTGATTTTAAATAAATATTAGAGTGAAAACATCACTTTTAATTATTTGACCCCCACTGAGAATCGAACCCGGGACCTCCAAAATGGTAGCCGAGCCTGCTGACCATTACACTACGGAGGCTTTAACTTAACTTTAGTATAATATTTTTTAGGCAACTAATAAATATATCTTTTTAAAGATTTATGATAGACAAATTAATTATTACCTAATAGTTGTATAAAAAAGATTGTCAAATGTGTCCTTGGTAAAAGAAAATGTAGTAAGGACGCGTTATTGTAAATTTAATTAGCATTTTGACTTCCCAAGTACCCAGACATCCATATTATTTTTTAATCTATGTTGGGATGTCAAAATGCAAAAATAGTAGCGAAAATCCAGATTTGTGAATAAGTATTTGAACACACTTAAATAATGCCAAGTATTCGTTAAATCGCAAATTTATTTTCTCTTTATCTACGTTACATTTTGATTTTTTTCGTACATCGTATTTGTATTGAAAAAATAATAATAATCGGTGAGTGGTTATATACTAATTTTATTAACATTTTTGTAAAAAAATAAATAAGTAAAAATGACTAACCACAAAGTAAATGCTTTAAATATTAATAATATTGAGAATAGAAAAAATAAGTTTTTCTTCTAAATAATTATAAGGTTTCAAAAAGAAAAGAGTTTTGAAAAAAAAAAAAAAAATGTTTTTACTTAGTATATTCTAAAAACTAAAAAATTCCAAAAAAATCTTTGAAAAATCGAATGTAAGGACACGTCAAGCTCTGAGCGTAGTTCTGCGCATTCCTATTCGAACGCTTGAAATCTGAGCCTTCAAACTGTACTCGTTAAAAAAAACTGATTTTTTAAGTAAACAATTTTCAAAGAGATTTTCAGTCATTTTAAAAATATGATGAAAATAATTTTTCATTGTAAGGGTCTTTATTATTTTAAGTGTAATATTGATGCTGAAACAAGGAAATACATAAACGTTGAACGTTAGAATCTATTACTCAACTCGCGTCAAAACCTACCCTCGGGAATTTTCTTTGTCTGGCCGTCTTACGAATGAAATTCGATGGAGAATTCCTTCGAATATCAGTGATTGCTTAATCCCTGAATCTGTTTGGGAGCATCGCATTGTAGCACCATGGGAAACTTATCTCTTAATGAAAGATTGGTAATATTGCGTCAGTCAAACCGTAGGCATTCCTTCGTTTAGACATCAATCTTATTCAGGTTACCCACTTCAACCCTGCCTTAGTATCATTCAAATAAACGGAGAACCTTTGCGTATTTAATTAACTTACAGAATCAAGTGAAAAAAGGATTTAATTTGGTTATTTATAGATTTGGCATCATCTTTGTTAAATAAAATGAATATTAAAATATTAAATTAAAGTAAAATATGGTTCATTTAAGAAATCATTTAAAAAATATTTAATTTTGGTTATTTATTGATTTGGCATCAACTTTGTGAAATAACATAAAGATTTATATATTCAAATAAATTAAAATATGACTCATTCAAAAATCATATGAAAAAGATTTAATTTTGGTTATTTATTGATTTGGCATCAACTTTGTGAAATAACATAAAGATTTATATATTCAAATAAATTAAAATATGACTCATTCAAGAAATCCTATGAAAAATAATTCATTTTTGTTATTTATTGATTTGGCATCAACTTTGTGAAATAACATGAATATTTAAAAATTAAAATGAATTCGTATTTAACTTATTCAAGAAATTATATAAATAGTAATCATTTTGGTTATTTATTAATGTGGCATTAACTTTGTGGAATAACACAATGATTTAAATGTGAAATTAAAACACAATGCAAGTACTTACAAATCATCTGAATAAAGGATTTTAATTGGTGATTTATCGATCTGGTAAAAACTTTATTACAACCCATAATAATTAAAAAATAAAAATATGTCACTATTAATTAAAATTCAAAATCAATTGAGAAAAGCAATGAAGTTTATAATTTATTGACATGGTATTAACTTCATCAAATAACATGATAGTTAAAAAATAAAACATAGCACAACTTACAAAATTATCAGATAGTTACAAAATTATTAGAAAAAATAATTTGAATTGGATATTTATTGGTTTGGCATCAACTTTGTGAAATAACATGTTAATAATATTCAAAGATACAACTCTTTTTGATTAGCTAACAAAATCAACTATTTTTTTTAAATTGGTTTTTAATATTTGGCATTGACTTAGTGGGATAACATGATGATTCAAATGTAAAAATAAAACACCATGGAGGTTTTTTCCGAAATCATATGAAATACTTGTAAAAAACCAGTTTTAGATTTTGTGAGTGTAAGCATAAAATTATGTTTACATTAAAAACTCAAGAAGTGGTTTGAAGTCAAAGCTATTTTTATCATTTTTTTTTAAATAAATCAGACACTGGATTATTCACAACTGATGAGATATCAACATTATAGGCATCTCAAATTGACACATCTATCGTTCCTCTTTATATGAAAGTCAAAATATAAATCTCCTAAGTAAAAAAATCTAGATATGAATGCATCCAAAATGCCGTACATATTAATAAATTATCGTTCTTCTTTCTACCACATATTCGACTGAGAAGTCTAGACACAGCTTTAAACAAACTGACCAGTGCAACGAATAACCTATCATTATGATAAATTGAGAAGAAAAGTCCATAATAAATTATCTTTCTTACTGAATTTTGTTGAAATGCAATCCTTCAACAATGAAAAATACAAGTTTCTAGATGTCGAGATTATTATACCGACTGGGATAAAATGATACTCAGAATAAAGATATTTTTACCGAGAAAAATTCGTTCATGTACGGAATTGTATTATATTTCGTAATATGAATTTATTTGCGTAGTTTTTAACAAAATGGCATTGTAAAAATTGAAAAAAACAAGACTGGATTTACAAAAAAAAAATATTATTCATTTTTATTCATTAAAATGAGAGCAACATTCTTAAAAGCATTTTACAGTCATAACCGAAAATTAATTAATGGAATTGCTGTCGGGAGAGCTTTTATTTTATTAATATTATTTTTGCTAAATTATTATTATTATTATTATTTAAAGGAATAACCCGCAAAGCGTCTATTTTAGATGCTTGTCTGTAGGTAGGATAGTAAGGATAGGTAGGTAAATGTGAAAAATACATCGCAAACACCCAGACCAATCGAGAATAAATCTTTCTTGAATTCATTTTGCAAGTGGCGGGAATCGAACCCGCGATGCCAGTTTCGCAATCAAGCGTCTACCCAACTACGCCACGGCGCCTTAAAATAATTAAATCACCTGTTTGAACTATTATCAATAATGATATATTTTTTTTTATATGTGAGGTTTAAAGCATCAATCTAAATAGGTTTTAATTATTTACTTATTTTTAATGGCCGTTGCTATTTTTTTAACGAATAAACATAATGGGAATAGCGAGAACACACTTATGGTAGATTGACTGAGGAAAAAAAAATATTATGAAACGAATAAAAATTATAAATAGAGCATAATTCACGTAAGAAGATAAATAATAACTTAGCAAGATCAGGTATTTCAAATATGTACTTGAGATGTAATGATTGGCGGATATTGATAAAGAGATGCATGAATGTGACAGAGGCGAAATTTATTTGTATTATTGGTGTGTATTGTTATATAATATATTTTTATTGTAATATTGGTAAAGCGTCATATTCTCTCTGCCTACCCATGCGGAAAATCGGCATACTGATTAGTTTTTTTATTTACGCATTTTCCAATAGAACAAAGATGAAAAGCTTTCAGAAATAGTTTATTTATTTATTTATTCATTAAGTCGTAATTTCTAGAATGCTCTCATATAAAAACGATTGATAGTTCGTCTTAGTTTAATATACGGATATGCATTTTTAACCTTTCCCATACTGATCATCCAAAGAATACACGTGATTCGAAGGGGGTACCAAAACACCGAAGTTCATATTTGTATGGAAATCGTAGAACGCAGCTCACAGCAAGTACCAACTCGCTGCCAACTGAGTCATAATCGCCGACGACTGAATGCAGCCATCTGATAAGAAAGAGGTCAAAAATCGGATTAAAAGGTAGCCCACTGATTTAGTTGTCTCGCTTTCTTATTATGGTAAAACCAAATTTATTAAAGTGATAGAAATAACGTGTCGCTAGCAGACAAAAATATCAACGTGCATAGATCTCACGTGCCGACCGATTGTGATTTTTATTCAATACAATATTTTAAAACATTTAAGGATTTGAAATCATAAAATAATTTTTTTCCTTAATATTTTTTATTTATTTAAACTTCACGTACTG
The DNA here is from genome assembly GCF_059751285.1 of Brachycentrus maculatus. Classification (NCBI taxonomy): domain Eukaryota; kingdom Metazoa; phylum Arthropoda; class Insecta; order Trichoptera; family Brachycentridae; genus Brachycentrus; species Brachycentrus maculatus. The sequence continues at coordinate 234,149 of NW_028281263.1, read as the reverse complement.
AAAAGAAATCAATACATTGGCAAATTTATTGCTAAAAAGCAATATCTTTTTTCCAACCATAAATAGACCTGTGATATTGGTCAAAACGTTTGATACCTTATATAGCTGTTTACAATCAGAGGGTAGATAGTACTTGAACATTAAAAAAAAACAAAATTACAAATTGATGATAATAATGAAGGTAAAAGTAACAGGAAAAAAACATTCATAAGATCACAAAAAATGTGAAGTAATTAGCTCTAATAATACTTATGTTATCAAGTTAAAATTCATGTATGGGGGATTTCAATCCCCCTGATAGATCAGGTTAGGTTAACTAGATCTTACGAACTTCCTGAATTTTTATAGTATTTATATGTGTGTCCTGAAGACCCATATACCAGTCGGTAGTACCCGTAGCTTGCCGCAGGAGAGAAGAAAGTTGCCTAATATCCTGACGTTTTATTGAAATTTGTATTGGAAGTTTCCCCTCGGCCTCGTAAAACTTTTATGTGGATCAAATTTCCCCTTTGGTTTCATACGATGAATGAGATTGATTGCGTATCAATAAATTTTCAGTCACTTATTTTCCCTCATATTTCCCCTACCCTATATTTCAACCATTTTTACGCATAGAAGTATATCGCCATGCATATATATTTGTTTATTTTATAATTCATTATTTATTTATTCAGAAAATTTAGTTTTCACCCAAAGGATGATAAATCACTATACATATAAGTATGTATATTTACTAAATTTTTATCATTAAGGTGAAAACTAAATTATCTGATAGATGTGTATGTGTGTGAGTGTGTATGTTTGTGTGAATGGTGACTGTGTTTCATCGCTACAGATATCATCAAACTAGTGAGAGGCTGGACAAAATTCTAGTTTTTGAGAGCCACAGTCATGTTTATGGTATTTTTTTAATAAAAAATTTGTTTAAAATAAAGAAATACTATAAAAAATAAAAATGTAATATATGAAAAAATAGATAATTAAAAATGGATTACAATTACGTATGAAAGTTTCTGAAAACGCTGTTTTTTTGGTTCGGAGAAATTTTCTGAAATGTATTTCTAACAATTAATTATATGAAGGAAGTGTGATCAGCCCCACTATTCAAGTACCAGTCCAGGGTCTAATTTTTCTTCCTGGCTACATTCCAAGTTATCGTCTTTGTAGAGTGTCGGGGTCAGCTATCTTCATCCTCAGGTTGTAGGTCCTTCTGTCTTGAACAACGTCACCTAGGGCATGTCTTCGACTGATGTTTTCTTCCTGCAGCATCCATGAATTATTTAGTCTTCCTCTAGATTTCATTCTAAGTAGATCCACGGCAATTGCCTGGATAACAATATGATCAGGTTCTCTGCGTCCTATGTACCCATACTATCCCAGTTGCTTTTCTTTTACCTTATTATTGATGTTAGTTATACCCAGGCTTTCGCGAATGCGTAAACTTTGTATTTTGTCTCTAAGAGACACATTTAGTACACCATCTAAGCAATCGCATTTCAGCAGTTTCTAGTTGCTTAGAGTAGGTGTTATACATCGTCCAGCATTCGACGCCTTTTAGGAATGCAGGGTAACATTAAATTAACGTTACGTACTAAATCATTAATACTTGTAGTTTATTGAAATATTTTAATCCTAGAAAAAAATCCAATGATTTAGTGCCAAACGAAACATCCTTCAAATTGAAATTACTAAGGCATCTGCAGAATTAAAATAATTTTGTGAAAAAAAAACCTTACATCTATTGCAAAAATAATACTTACAAGGGCGATTTCCGTTTTCGCGATGCGTCTTTTGTTGTCAAGAATTCGTTTTAAGACCCTTACCAAGATTTCAGTCAGCTGAAAACTCTGAAACTCTCATTCTTCATTTAATTAAAAGACCTCTGAGACTTTTACTGACAAGAAATTGGGAAATCGGAATGTGATGTTCCATATGAAGATATGTATCTTATATTTTGTATATTAAAAGCTTTGATAGCCTTGTGGTATGGTGATAAAACACTATCCTTACCATCCATTGTTTACTTTGTGTATTACCATTTTTAAACACTTATTTGTGACTGCCGGTTTCGGAAAATCATTCCATCATCAGGTCATAATAATTAACCAAATAAATTTAACTTCAAGTCCACTTCTGAAAATGTTACCATTGTGATTCATTTTTCGTCTTTCTCTCTTTCAAAAAAAATATTTTTATACAAATGTCAAATCGTAATAATTTTATTTTAATTATTACGACCTGATGATGGAATGATTTTCCGAAACCGGTAGTCACAAATAAATGTTTTTAGAAAGTGGTATTACACAATGTAAACAATGGATGGTAAGGAGAATGTTTTTTTTATATGTATCTTAGCTTATTTTTTTAGACTTAAAAAATAAAATAAAATTCAATAAATTTTTGATGTGGCATATTCGCAATTTAAAAATAAACTTAACTCATAATTTAAAAATTACTCAATTCAATCATAGATTGCTATTATTAACTCAAACACGGAACGTCAGAGATTGATCATCTATGTTTGACTTCTAAAAATTTGTATAATGTGGTTGTCAATCATGGGTAGAATGGTAAATGTTGCACTTGTGTAAAATGATCACTTACTCAGCCTATGAAAGATCATATAATAATATAATAAAACCCTTACCTGTACCCCAATGGTGCATAGGGTACTGCTTCATATGAACACAGTGTTATCTTGATCGTTTACACACGAAGGAAAGGTGATCAGCCCTCCGCTTCAGGTACCAGTCCAGGGTAGTATTGAATAAATATTACAGTAAAAAATCACTTATATTTATTTGACCCCCCTGGGAATCGAACCCGGGACCTCCAAAACGGTAGCCGAGCGTGCTGACCATTACACTACAAAGGCGGACAAATGAAGGCTTATGAAAGATCATAACTATCGTAAATACTAAAAATTTCATATTCTTCTTCATCTATGTTGAGATGTCAAAAACATTATAAATTATAGTTAATTATTTTTTTCTGTTAAATTGAATCATTTTTTTAACATTAGGTTTTTATCGTGATTTAAAATTAAAGAAGATGGGATGAAAATGTTTTATTTTACTGAAAAAAATCTCTCCCGTAAATCACGGGAAAAATTTAACGGGCCGTTCGGAATTTGAATAATGTGAAGGTTCTATTTAGGAAGGGTTGACTATTTAGGCTAGAAAACTCTAAGTTATTTTATCGTTGGAAGGGAGAGTGGATTTACGATTCCTAGGTCAGATAGTACTTAAATTATTACGAATATGGAGGTCCGACTAATCTACGACGTAAATTCCGTGAAAAAAATGATTGAAACAATACGGGGTTTTCACTTCTAATTATTGGACAGAGGATACATCGCTTACTCCTTTCAACAACGTCATATCGTAGTCGTACAGGAAAAAGGGACCAAGTGAATTGTTTTACAAAAACGTGATCATTGACTATTACTATCTTACTAGCTTAATTTTACCCTGAAAAAATCCCAAAGGATTTTAAACTTGGAAGTATAATATATTGACTAATTAAAAATGACTAACTGAATTGGTGTTTATTTTTTTGCCAAGCAATAGTGATTTAAATGGCCCTCCTGAATTCGCTCACTCCTTTCAATAACGTCATATCGTAGTCATACAGGAGAAAGTGACCAAGTGCATTGTTTTACAAAAACGTGATCATTGACTATTACTATCTTACTAGCTTAATTTTACCCTGAAAAAATCCCAAAGGATTTAAACTTGGAAGTATAATATATTGACTAGTTAAAAATGACTAACTGAATTGGTGTTTATTTTTTTGCCAAGCAATAGTGATTTAAATGGCCCTCCTGAACTCGCTCACTCCTTTCAATAACGTCATATCGTAGTCATACAGGAGAAAGTGACCAAGTGCATTGTTTTACAAAAACGTGATCATTGACTATTACTATCTTACTAACTTAATATTACCCTGAAAAAATCCCAAAGGATTTGAAAAAGGAAGTATAATATATTGACCAGTTAAAAATGACTAACTGAATTGGTGTTTATTTTTTTGCCAAGCAATAGTTATTTAAATGGCCCTCCTGAACTCGCTCACTCCTTTCAATAATATCATATTGTAGTCATACAGGAGAAAGTGACCAAGTGCATTGTTTTACAAAAACGTGATCATTGACTATTACTATCTTACTAGCTTAATTTTACCCTGAAAAAATCCCAAAGGATTTTAAACTTGGTAGTATAATATTTTGACTAGTTAAAAATGACTAACTGCATTGGAGTTTATTTTTTGCCAAGCAATAGTTACTTAAATGGCCATCCTGAACTTTTTACGTTTTGGTAGGTCACTTTCTCCTGTACGACTACGATATATCAAAAATCGTCAATTTTCAGTTGAGCATGATTTCGGAATGTCCAGAAAATGTACTTATCCCAGCAAAAGCGGCATACTTTAATATTTACCCGCTACATGGCAAAAAGTGTTGTTTTTGCGTTTTGAAGAAAAGGTATTATTTAATTATTCATTTAAATATACTAAATATTATTCAAATGGAGAAAAAAAATCGGGTTTTACCTTAAAAGAACTCTAGCACAGTAAAAAGTTCAAAAAGTGTCTTGATATTTATTTTTAAAACATTTTATTATATTTATAAACTCTATCTTGATCTCTTGAAAAATATTTTTTTTTATATATGACATTGTTGAAAGAAGTGAGCGACATGTAGTCGAACAAGCCCTCTGTTTACGTAGACTTTTGATAGAGCGGGATGCCAAATTTCAGTAATGTGGTGTTCCGTTTTTTTCGCTCTTCGGCATTCTTATATGCTCTTTTATTAAATTTTCGTTTTTTAAAAGAATAATCCGCAAAGTCTTTTACTTTTAGAGGCTTGTCTGCAGGTAGGATAGTAAGAGTAGGGAAGGTTAATGTGAAAAACACATCCAAACCAATTGAAAGTAAATATTTCTTACATTTATTGAGCAATTAGCTGGAATCGAACCCGCGTCGCCAGTTTCGCAGTCGAGCGTTTACTCAACCACGCTACGGCGACGGCGCCGTGAAAATGAATATATTCAAAAAATAAAATAATTATGCAATAAAATAAAAAACTTTTGTATATAATTGATTCGGCAGTCGCGATATGATAAAATCTAGCGATTTTTTTGTTTTTTTGTTTTTAAATATTTACTAAAATTTCATAACATCTCAAAATGATGAAGAATAATATGGAAGACTTGGCATTTACGGGAGTTACGACCGTCATACGCTGGTTTAAGTGATCACTTTACAAACGTGTAACATTCACCAACTCTACATATGACCAATTATCTTAAACCAGCCTATGACGGTTGTGAGCCCCGTAAATGCTCAGACTTCCATATTCGTCTTCATCCAAGAAAAAAATGATAAATAAATAACTCCTATAATTGAAGATAATTCCGATTTGCAAAAAAGTATTTGGACACTCAAAATGATGTAAATTTTACTAAGTAAAAAGGTAAATACTAGAAAAAACTTAAATAAAAGGAATACTTTTTTAGCAATGGGTTTTGCTATAATCGAATATGAATATTTCAAGCAGAGAGTGTGCTTGTTTTGTATATGAAAACAGATAGCATTGCCCGTATAAAGTTTATTTACGATTGTACAAGTAAAATCGGCTTGGGAGGTTCGCCAACAAATCATGGTTTTAAAAAAATCATGTTTTACGTTGACATCTGCTGGTGAGAGGCGTCATAAATTATACAGAGAGATGCGGTCGAGAGCGAGAATGTGAAGAAACGGGGACGTTCGAGGAAAAACAAAGAATGTCGGGAGAAAACAAAGAAATATAAGGAAAAAATCTGACAGGAGAAAGGGATTGTTCATAAAAATGTTGTTATGTGTGATGTCAGAAGGTAGAATATGTTTTTTCCCCGGTTTCATGGAACACAGGGTGTGCTTAAATATCTTCACTTCATCTTTATTATGATTCTTCTTCTTCATTCCCAAATTAATTGCAGCTCCATAATGGTGCATCACCCTTTGTTCTTACTAACATATCTTCTTCTTCTTATTATAGGCTTGCGGCCTGTTTTTAAGAGGGATTAGCCTCCTGCGACATCGATTCCCAGCTATCAGCCCATCTCTTTGGTGGTCTGCCCGGGAGTCGTCTGCCATGGGATTGGCCGTACGGTGCGATGTGGGGGAGTCTGGATGGTTCCATTCTCCTCACATGCGCATACCATTGTCTTCTTCGTTGCCTTCCCCACCTAACGACATCTTCGATCTCGCATATTTCCCTGATTTTGGAATTTCTCAATCTATCTCGATAAGACTCTTGAAGACTCTTGAAGACCAACATATTGTTTAATTTCGAATAAAATATATCCTATTATTTTTTTACATCTCATCAAAGATGAAGAAGAATATGGAAGTCTGGGCATTTACGGCCCTGACGACCGTCATACTAGTCACAATACCGTAATATTCACCAGTTCTACCCATTTTTGACAACCACACTACTCAAATTCTTCCATATTCTTCTTCATCTTTGATGAGATGTCAAAAAACAATGTGAAAAATAACTTCTATAATTGGAGATAATCCAGATTGGTGAACAAGTATTTGGACACACTCAAAATGTTGTAAAATATATCCTGTTCTAAATGCCTCCATGGTGTAATACTTAGCACGTTAAGCTACCGTGCTGGAGGTCCCGGATGCGATTTTCAGAGGAAAAGAAAATAAATATTAGTTTATTTATACTCTAATATTTATTTAATATTATTTTGGGCTGGTCCCTGAAGCACAGGAGTGATCACCTTGTGTTTTCATGTAAGTAACAATCAAGATAACACTGCGACAATGTGATGCATCATTGGATGCGGATAAGGGTTTTATGAAAATATATTTTTTTTAAAAAACACAATATGCATTAAAAGTATTTTGACTTTATGGTATGGTAATAAAAAAACTTTTACCATCCATCGTCTACATTGTATAGTACCACTTAAATTTAAATTATAGTTGTATTACACAAAGTGAACTATGAATGTTATGGAAAGTGTTTTATTAATTTTATTTTTGATGCGTTTGTTTTTGGGTCAACCAGTACACGTTTCATAATAAACGCAAACTGAAATTATATCAGAAATTTGCGCAGTCTGGATTTTATCCATCACTTTTTTCATCATCACTGTACCTGTTCAAAATAATTTAGAGGTAGATTTCCTGAAATTCTGAAAACAGGTTTTCAGGTACGATCAGAACCTCATCATTTTCCAATTTGGTTCTCATTTAATACAATTTTCCACAACTCGTACGAAAATTTAATTAAGAGTTTATTGATTGAATGTCGGTACATTATCAGAGTCGACTGAACACGATTATTACATTCAATACTAATATTAATAGCATATTCACATGTTGAATGTGGCCAAATACTTGTTCACAAATCTGGGTTTCTCCACATAGGAGTTGTTTTACATTTTGACATCTCAACATAGATGAAGAAGAATATGGAAATCTGGGTACTTACAGGGTGTACGATCTGTCATGGACTGGTTAAGTTAATCACTATACACACGTGTGACATTAACTATACCACCCATGATTGACAATCACACTATCAAATTTTGAAACGTCATGAGATGGATCATATATCGCTCACTCCTTTCAATAACGTCATATATCAAAAATCGACAATTTTCAGTTGTGCATGTTTTGAATGCTAGGAAAATGTACTATATCCCAGCAAAAGCGGCATATTTTTAACATAATATTTACCCGCTACAGGGTAGAAAGTGTTGTTTTTGCATTTTGTAGAAAAGGTGTTTTTAATTTTTTTTTTAAATATATTATATATTTTTCAATTGAAGAAAATACATTCAGGTTTTACCTAAACAGATCTGTTGCACATTAAAAAGTTCAAAGTAGCTTGTTATTTATTATTATTTATTTATATAACATTATCAACGATCTCCTGAAAAATCGAGTTTTTTTATAAATAACGTTGTTGAAAGGAGTGAGTGATATGTGCAATACACTACTTGTCTTCGAAATTAACTTACAAATTAAAATAAAATGTATCAATACCAGTAATTCAGTATTAATGTCTAGAGTTTTTTTTTTAATATATGTAGGTTCTTGCCAGAACTATTGCCATACTATTTTCTTTACATCCGCGCATGCGCAAATGAGTAACCATGCATTTTTGAGTTTGCAAGTAATTATGTACTTTTTTATATGAGAATCATTATATTCCTTGGGACGGTTACATGAATGAGACAGACTGCTCTCGCGGGGGCAAATCGTGTGTTAGAACAGTGAAGATAATATAGCCCCGTGTAATGCCGGCGAATGCAAAATAATACCTTAACAACCTGTTCATGAATACTGTTTTTGTATTCAGAAATGTCTAATCTTTATCTTATATCAAGGGGTGGGTTATGGTTATCGCAAGAACCCCTGTCAACAACACACAATCTTTTATAGTAAGCATTCTATTTGTTTAAAGATTCGTTCTTAAATTCCGTATTATTCGAAGAATTCACAACCCCCAATACCTGGGTCCTAATACATTAACCCTTAATAAATCGTTTGGCTTCGAGCAATTCTAATGACTCTTAACAAACACCTTAGGGATTACAATGCCTTACACAATACTAAGATCATTCATTGAACTCGAATGCTTAATTTATTCCAACTGCTTACTCTAGATAAACCTTTCAACTGCCAACACAATACCCTTACATCTGAAAATAGTATAAATTGTCATGCAAAAGCCTTTGCCTAAATCAGGGCTGCCCCAAATGCTATTCGACATGCCAACATGGCAATTTTGATCCCAATCGAGAAAGCGATTACCGCGCTAACATATGTTTATTCAGATAAGTGTTCGGACACACTCAAAATGTTGTTAATAAATTAACTGGTCGAAAAAGCTACGATAAAAAAAAATAAAGGACATTTTCTAGCATTTCTCATGCATTTGATAATAATCCAGGATTCGGACCTCGCATACAAATTAAAGAGTTTCTTCACAACATTTTGAGTATGTCCAAAGACTTGTTCACAAAATCTGGATTATCTCCAATTACAGGAGTTATTTTCATGTTATGTTTTTTGACATTATTTTCATATTCTTCTTCATCTTTGATGAGATGTCAAAAAAATATGAAAAGAGTATCTGTTCAACAAAAATATCAAATTCGAAACACAGTGAATTCAAGCAATATGTTTCGAATTTAAACAATATGTATAAAGGTTCCAATAATTTGAATAGTGTGGTTATCAATCGTGAGTAGAATTAATGAATGTTACACGTGTGTAAAGTGTTCACTTCAACAAGCCTGTGACGGTCGTAAGCCCCGTAAATGCCCAGACTTTGATATTCTTTCATTCATTGATTCGGCAGATTTTACCACAAAGTGGTAAAATTTATCCATTTTTATTTTAAGTTTTACTTAGCTAATACCACTATTTATTTTAAATCTACTGTTGCATACGGTGTTTGAAAATGATGCGAAATGCATCAAAACACGTGTTACAGTAGATTTAAAAAAATAATGGTATATACTAAGTAAAATTTTAATTTTAAATTCTATATTCTCAAAAAACGCGCTTAGAGTGTCAGAAATGAAGACTCTGAGAAGCATAACAGGCAAGAGTCTTCGAGATAGATTGAGAAATGCCAAGATCAGGGAAATATGCGAGATCGAAGATGTCGTTAGGTGGGGAAGGCAACGAAAAAGACAATGGTATGCGCATGTGAGGAGAATGGAACCATCCAGACTCCCCCACATCGCATTGTACGGCCAACTCCATGGTAGACGACTCCGGGCAGACCACCAAAGAGATGGGCCGATAGCTGGGAATCGACGTCGCAGGAGGCTAATCCCTCTTAAAAACAGGCCGTCAGGCCTTTAATAATAAGAAGAAGAAGATATTCTTCATCATCTATGTTTATGTAGATGTAAAAAAAAAATATGATTTTGTGAACCCTGTTAGCTGGTTCTTATAATGATTGCTCTTACACTACATTCTCTACAAAGGTACCATACGAGCTAAGACCTTTCAGGGATTTACATATGTTAACCTTTCCCACCCGGCTTTTCGTTGAGATTGAAAATTCTGCGCAGTTCTTCACATTCTCTGAGCTCAAATATTACGAATAGTAAAAATATAGTCAAGAAATATATAAATTGGCGTTAAAGTGAAAAGGTGAATGGAGATACAGCGAAGAGACAAAGAAATATTGCCACATCATAAATGTGAGAAATAATAAAGGGCTTTGGTTTTGATTCTGTGGTAGAAGTATAAAAATCGACTAACATAATTTTTACTCCATTTTTAGAACAAAAGAAAGTGATCGCACTTTGAAATATATATACGGTACTAAAAAAGTTTAAATCAAAGACTTTTAATTGATTAACTTTGTAGTACTATTTTATTATTCTTGGTAAATTCATTTATTCAAACCATGCAATGGTGCATAGGGCACTGCATCATATAAATGCAGTGTTATATTGATCGTTAACACATGAATCAAGGTGATCAGCCCTCCGCTTCCGGTACCAGTCCGAAGTAATATTTAATAAATATAAGAGTGAAAAATTCACTTTTATTCAATTGACCCCCCTGGGAATCGAACCCGGGACCTCCAGTGCGGTAGCCGAGCGAACTGACTATAACTTATTATTTATTCTTGTTAAAAAACTAACTAACTAACTAACCATCACGCCGCTTCCCCGCAGGGGTAGGCAGAGAGAATAGAGCGCCACACCACTCTGTCCTTGCAAACATTCTTCGCCTCTTCCACGTTCATGCATCTCCTCATACATACCCGCCGATTGTTATGACTTCCAACCTGGCCACTTTCAAGTATTTGGCATACCTGATCGTGCCATGTTTTTCTCGGTCTTCTTCTGCTTCTTTTCCCACTAACATTCGCTTCATAAATTTGTTTTACCGTTCTTTCCTCACTCATTCGTTCTACATGTCCAAACCATCTCACCTTTCTTAATTTATTCATTTATTTTTTTTTTTTTCTTAATTTAATACTTTCTTGTTAAATACCGCCATTTATTAAAATCTATTGTGACATGTGTTCCGATGTATTCCACATCATTATCTAGCACAGTTTGTACTTACATGGTTTGGAATTCATCGAATATGTACTTACCAAGTAAAATTTATATAGAAAAAACTTTACTAGCGTTTTCAAGGACCAATTATATATATATAAATATATATATATATATATATATATATATATATATATATATATATATATATATATATATATATATATATATATATATATATATATATATATATATATATATATATATATATATATATATATATATATATATATATATATATATATATATATATATATATATATATATATATATATATATATATATATATATATATATATATATATATATATATATATATATATATATATATATATATATATATATATATATATATATATATATATATATATATATATATATATATATATATATATATAAATATATATATATATATATATATATATATATATATATATATATATATATATATATATATATATATATATATATATATATATATATATATATATATATATATATATATATATATATATATATATATATATATATATATATATATATTTATATACATATATATATATATATATTTATATATATATATATATATATATATAAATATATTATATATATATATATATATATATATATATATATATATATATATATATATATATATATATATATATATTTATATATAAATAAATATATATATATATATATATATATATATATATATATATATATATATATATATATATATATATATATATATATATAAATATATATATATAAACACATACATATACATACCATACTCCTTCTCAAATATTAGTCCAATATATTGAGGTTTTACTGAAGTACACTTTCAATTTCCTTCTACAATTGAATGACATAATTATATTTATTCCAATACATCATTTACTATGCAACAGTTATATATTGTAAAATTGGTGTTATAACATACGTGTAAATGTTGGGAAAATAATGCCATCGTGACGTCACTCGGGCAATGTACACAATGCCCCTTGATTAATAATTTATCGGCGTTTTGGCATTCGGACGAGCACCACAAATACAGAACCGATAGCAAGGAGACCATACGTTTGAAAATTTTATCCATTTTATATGTAACTTTTACTTGGTTGATTTCTTTATTTTTTTAAAATATGTTTTGAAATGTTTTGGTGTGTTTAACATCACACGGTGATTTAAAAGGATGCCGAATGTATCGAAACATGTTTCGCAGTATGTAAATTTAAGAAAAAGTACCGTTTACCATGTAAAATTTAAATTGAATATTTTATTTAATGTTTCGGCATTAACTTTGTGGTAAGATATGTTACAATGATTAAAGAAAATTATCTTTAAAATTTAGAAATCAAACAAACCTAAATTCAAATAATAATTTATTGAATAATATATTGTTTCAAAATTCTTCATCTTTGCTTTCCATTTTTCCTTTGTTTTCAAACTCCGCCCCTTGACTAACCCCCTCCCCCTAACTTTCCCCTCTCCTTATTTATAGAACAATTTTATATTTTATATTTTAGTTACTATACAGACCTGAATGATGAAAGTTTAACTTCTGAAACATGTAGTCAATAATAAAACTCAAGTGGTAAAAAAACAAGTGTTTTCTTTAATCATTGTAAATTGAATATGTTGAATAATCGGCAGGTATGTATGAGGAGATGCAAGAGGTGAAGAATGTTGCAATGACAGAGTGGAGTCGTGAGAGTGGAGAGAATAGAACGCCACTTCACTTTATCTTTGCAAGCATTCTTAGCTTCCCATATTCTTCTTCATACAATGATTAAAGAAAACACTTGTTTTTTACCACTTGAGTTTTATTATAGACTACATGTTTCAGAAGCTAAACTTCCATCATTCAGGTCTGTATAGTAACTAAAATATAAAATATAAAATTGTTCTATAAATAAGGAGAGGGGAAAGTAAGGGGAAGGGGTTAGTCAAGGTGCGGTGTTTGAAAACAAAGGAAAAATGGAAAGCAAAGGTGAAGAATTTTGAAACAATATATTATTTAATAAATTATTATTAGAATTTAGGTTTTTTTGGATTTCTAAATTTTCAAGATAATTCATAATTTGGCCTTTATATGGAACAAGGTGTAATAATTTTAATTTATTTATTTTTCATAAATGTAGAGATGTAAACAAAAAGTATAAAATATTTCCTAAATGGAAAAAGCCCACATTTGTGAACAGGTTTTTTGACACACTCAAAATGATTCGAATTTTAGTTTTTATTGAAAATTAGATTTTAGTTTTGTTCAGACATTTCTTGGTGGAACTCCATTTTATATAATAAAATAACAACTATGAATTTTATTTCCACATGAATTTTATTTGAATAGCAACCAGTCTGAGATATCAGTTTACGAAACCCGGTTGCTGGTCAAATAAAATTCATGTGGAAAAAAATACATAGTTGTTATTTTATTATTTATTGAAAATGTAAGAAAAATAATGAAAAACATCTAATGACAATATTGCTTTATATATTTATCTCTTATTATAAAGCAACGTTTCATCATTTATCAATAAAAAATACGAAATGTAGCTTACGAAAAGTTTATGTTTTCATCAATTAGTTTCAACGTGATGAATATAATACTATGCTTATAACAACCAAAAATTTATTAAGTAAATTAAGTAAAAAAGTATTTTTCGCTTCCTTTTGATCAAAGATTATTATTATTAGGTCGTTTGGTTACCCTATAATGAAGTAATGCTTTGAATGAAACCTTATTACACGATCGATTCGTTATTATCGGTTAGTCAGCACAATCTGCTCACGAGAATTGATTTCGATATTATGAAAAAATACGTACTTTTTGTGCGCGCTATAAGTAACATGTGAAAGGGATCGTAAAAATTATTTATTTTTACATAATTTTTATTTTTAAATACATTAATTAAGTATGTTACATTTTGTGTGGAAATTAATATACGTGAGTGAAAATATCTACTTCAATTAAATAAAGGAAAAAATATCCTTAAATTGTCAGGATGTGATTTTGTGGTTTGTATCGTGGGTTCTGAGTGAAAAATATGTGGGCCGATTCTTAAAAAATATAATTTCAATATTTTTATAATGACTTTTTAGGCTTAAAAAATTGTAAAAGGCTGAAATACTTGTATTTATAAAAAAATATTTTAAAGTATATATTTTTTAACTGAAAAGATAATTAAAATTTCATTTTTTTTTTTTTTCAGATACTATGCTACTAAAGCTATCCCTATGAGTTTTATGTGAAACAAAAATATGAAATTTATGTTCAAATGTAATGTTAACGTAAAACTACTTAAATTACATTTAAGGTGGATGAAATATGCACATAAATTGAATTTAAAGTCCTAAGTGATTAAAAAAGCAACCTTAACGACTAAAAGCATGACTGTTCAGCCAATTAGTTCTCGTTAAACGTTTTCCCGCGGTGTTAATGAAATAGAATGCCAATAAATCACAGTAAGACCTGGCCTGTGAATACAATGGCTGAAGTAGAGCTTAAAGTTGATCAAAATGGAAAAGCTTTCGCTTCCTTAGCTGAAACGGCGCCAGACAAGGTGTCTAAGAACTCAGCATACGTACAGACGATACCAGTCCGTTGCCAGTGCAAGACCTCTCCGCAGGACCAAAAACCTCGTTCATCGCAAGGATTATTCGTCAATGCAAACAAACCTGCAACGGACATTGAAAAAGCTAAAGATATAAGGAAAAGCCCCAATAAAGGAGTAAAATTTGACGATATTTGCGTGGATTCTAAATTCAACGAATTATGTACGCGAGAAAAGGCAAGGCATAATATAATCGAACCCCTACTATCAAATCCAACCACGTTTAGGGATGACAAAAACAAACATCAATTTTGCCACAAAGTTGACACGCACAAGTTCAGTGAAAGACCCGCGAAAGTGAGTGATAACAAAAGGTTTAAAATGAACGGTGGACACGAAGTGACAAGTGAACAAACCAAGAGGGTGAACAAGAATAAGAAAAAGGCCAAGTGTGAGTGTAAGAAATCCGACAAAGGCAAGAAACCTCCTTGTACCCCGAGTACTTATGAATGCATACTGGCCGAAACCGATTGCGATTTTGGAAGGTGTAACTGCCAGTTAACTAAAAGTAATGGTTGTGTTTATGGGTACGAATATGATACCGCAGTTCGTGAAAAAACCATGGAAGACCGCAGACCTCTGTCGATTTCAGATTCCGAGATGACTGTTAGCACAGTATTACGTTCAAACTCTTGTGATTCAAATTACCTCTACCATTTCAATCAACTGCGGAAACTACGAAAATCCTTGGAGAGTAACTCAAAATCAGATTCGCCTTCCAAAGCCAGTATATTCAAGTACAACTCAAAAATATCTTACTGCATACAGTTACTCGCTTTGTCTCCGAATACGCTGCTGAAATCTGTTCATTTTCCGTCAGCTCTTGAAAGGCGTTGCTCTAACAACTCCATGTCGTCACTGTGCAGGTGGCTTCCAAATGACAACAATGTCTTCAACATGGATAAGTTCAATGCTTTCAAAAAAGGCAGGTCGAAGAGTGTGAGTCACATGACCACAGAGAAGATCAGCGTCCAACCAACAGCAGTGTTCAGGAGATGCAACAGCACAATAGAAGCGCCAAAACGAAGGCAGAGCGAGATGATAGCAAACGAACTGGCAAATGGAGAAGGGTTACTCTCGAAGACTCCTCTTAGCGCTAGGAAAACACAGACTCTGTACCGGCACTATTATCCTGAAGGCGGATGGGGTTGGACGATCGTTGTTGTTTGTGTGATAGTGTCTATATTGGATCACGGAATGCAGTTAGCTGCTGCAGTCTTGGTCAAGCCGGCTGCTGAGAAATTTGGAGTGTCTGCAGTTCACGCAGCAGGTGAGTTTGAATATTATTTTTCAAAACTATGAAGTAAGCCATTGGAGACTATGTAATAGAGACGTTATGTAATAGAGTAGATAAGACGCTTTGTGTTGACCGATTGAACGACGTGTAGCATGGCAGAGCAGATAGCAGATCACATATCACATCTTGTGCGCCATAGGTCTGTGTGACAAAAAGTCATAGAGTGCATTATAGTTTGTAAAACGCCCAATTTGATTTTTTAAACCACAAATTTGATTTTTAAGGTGTCTAATTTGATTTGTAATACCTTTTATTACATTTGTTAAACGTCCTATTTGAATTGTAATGCGTCCAATTTTGTTTATCAAACCTTAATTTAACTTATTAAACGTCCTATTTGATATAATATGCGTCCAATTTGATTTATTAAATGTCCAATTTGATTTGTTAAACATCTTATTATATTTCTAATGTGTCTAATTTAGTTTGTAAAACGTAGAATTTCAAGTGAAAAACCTGTTAAGCAAGTTTTATCGTCCAATAATATCATTTCAAAATGCAACAAAATACATCAAAGTAACAGCGACATTAAAACAATGTTTTATGATTTGCATTGCCATAAATTCACGTGTTACAATGTAAATTAATGAATATCGTAGCTAGTCATGAAAACAAAGACGTTTTAATGTCAGTTACATGCTCAGCGTCAAAGCCTTCGTTCATAATTACTTTCATCAAAGATTCCCAAACTTGGTAGGATCGACACCAAATTTTTAACGTCAATATCTTTCATCGTCCATCTATCAAATTATTCTTCATGGGTTACAATCTTTGTGATGATTGGTTTGCGTCTTTCGTGGTCAGTCTCCACTCGTATTTATCCTCCGCTCGTCTCTATAACTCGGCATACACGCTAGAGCGCACGCATGTCGGAGATAATTTTGTCCATGCAGGTTAGCGGTGTTGTTCTCTGTAGGTTGCACCTTCGCACATGCCTTTTGCAATTGTAAAAAGCAGGCCCGGATGTCTTATATTATAGCCTTTTCATTCCACTGGCTATTGTGCAAAATCTGTTCTTTTTTTGGAAACTGAATCTCCATGTATTTGTTTGCTACGATCGTAAATAAAGATACTGTGATATAATAATGTAACGATGAGAAAAGGATTATCAATAAAATTTAGAAAGGTGAGTTGGGATTGAGGCAAGAGCAGATACTTCTATGTATGAGGAGATGGTTAAGATTGATAGACATGCCGGATATGTATGAGGAGATGGTGAAGATTGATAGACAGTTTGGTGTAGCGTTCTATTCTCTCTATCTACGCATTTGAACTGTGCTAGTCTGGAAGTTGAATGTTTACCATCCACAATGACGAGGAGCTCAACAAGCTGCTTTCCAGCGTGACCTTCGTTCAGGAAGGCGTCCTGCCCAACACCTTGGCCATTCTCTACCCCTTGGGATCAAGAGGAAGGCGTTTTAATTTGTCGGCTCATCTTTTCCCCGCTCCAGACTCGATGGCCCGAGACCGATTGACGACGTTTTAATCCATTTATTTTTTGTTAATCATTATCATCATCATCCTATTACTATTTTTACCATCCATGTCTTTGTAAGCGCCCTTAAGGTAGAAAATGGCGCTTTACAAATTATCAAAATTAACATTATTATTACGCCTGTGGAAAAACCGGTGTGATGGTTAGTTAGTTAGTAAGTTACATTTTAAACCTCCTTGATTAGTTTTTTTTTTATAAATATATTTTTTTTATGATAGAGCAAGAATCAAAGTGTGTAACTTGTTAATTTGTTGACGGATAACGAAAACAATAAAATAATAAAAGTATAACCTTGTTTATTAATGTAACTTTTAACGACTTGAGTGCGTAATGGAAATTCTTACTTTACGATCCTAGACGGTCAGAACACGTAAAAGCAGAAAAGACAGGTAGTCGTACAAAGTACTTAACCCATCCGAATATAAGCTTTTTTAAACATGTATTCAAATATACTTACAACATTTTGAGGGTATCTACATAAATACTTGTTCACAAATCTGGATTGCATATATTTTTTTACATCTCAACAAAGACGAAGAAAAATATGGAAGTTAGGACATTTACAGGGCTTACGACCGTCATAGGCTGGTTTCAGTGATCATTTTACACACGTGGACATTCACCGATTCTACCCATGATTGACAACCACACTACTCAAATTCTTGGAGCTTCTATATATATGTTGTTCAAATTCGAAACAAAGTGCTTATATTCATTAGATTTTCACTAGAGACATCCATGATGAGATGAAAGAAGCTTTGAATTGAGCAAAAACTCTTTCATTTTAATAGATTTATATTATCCACTGACACTCCGTGATGGAATTGCATTTTTAATTTATTATTAGATTAAAACCAATATTTTTAGCTTTTCCACTTTTTTATTTGACCAGCGACCGGGTTTCGTCGTTACCGACATCATCATCATCTTTCATTTTCATGTGACGTCCGAATCCTGGACTATAATCCCATCATAACACATTATTTTTTATATTATTTTTTGACATCTCTACATACACTTCCATATTATAACTTCAATAATTGGAGAAAATCCAGTATGTGAACAAGAATTTGGCCACACTCCAAATGTTTTAATTAAATTAACTGGTCAAATTATAAGCTAAAATTATAAAAATTAAAATGATATTTTATTGCGTTTCTCATGTACATACGTCATTATGATCCAGGATTCGGACCTCACGAACTAATAAAAGAGTTTCTGCTCAATAAAAAGCTTATTTTCATCTCACCAAAATATGTCTCTAGTGAAGTTCTAGTGATTCAAGAACAATGTTTCAAAATTGGTTCATATATATAGAACTTTCAAGAATTTGAGTAATGAGGTTGTCAAAAATGGGTAGAATTGGTGAATATTACACGTGTGTAAAGTGACTTCTATATTATTTTTCATCTATTTGAATAAACTCAAAATGATGTAAAATATTCTCAGTTGCCAAGTTGTGGCGACCGGTATGCCGATGGGTTAAAACATGATATGATATACACTCGTACCTATTCCAATTTGCTGATGCAGTGTTTCAGTAGAGGAATCAAGATAAAACGGAATAAAAGTCTAGCCTAGAACTGTCGTCCTGCCACTATAAAACTAGAGAATCGGGAACATTAAAGGTTATATTACGTCTACAGAAGTGGGCTATTATAAAAGGACCTTTATTCCTCTTGGCGATTAGTTTACATCTTTCATGGTCAACCTCCACCCGGCTTTATCCTCCGATCGTCTCTTCAACTCGACGCACCCACTACAACGCATGTCGGAGATAATTTGGTCCATGTATTTTTTTCTCTCTTTTTTTTCTAACCCTTATCCGCACCCAAAAGCGTATAAGGCACAGCATTGTATTGATGCAGTGTTATCTTGATCCTTTTGTAAAAAAAAATGAAAAATTATCGTGTTAGTACAAATTCACGTAAGTAGATGACTTAAGGAAGTAGTGTACTTCACATAAACCAATATTAAGTTATAAGGAAAAAGGTTGAAATATAGAACATAAACGGTTAAATCATATCGCTCACTCCTTTCAACAACGTCATATATCAAAAATCGACAATCTTCAGTAGTGCATGTTTTCGGAATGCCCAGAAAATGTACCATATCCCAGCAAAAGCGTCATATTTTTAACTTAATATTTACCCGCTACATAGCGGAAGCTGTTTTTTAAAGAAAAGGAATTGTTTAATATTTTTTTTAAATAAACTAAATATTTTTCTAACTAAAAAAAACATACAGGTTTTACCTAAAAATATCTGTTATACAGTAAAAAGTTCAATAAGTGGCTTGATATTTATTTTTAATACATTTCAGCATATTTTTAAACTTAAAAACGATCTCCTGAAGAATCAAGTTTTTTTTATTTATGACGTTGTTGAAAGGAGCAAGCGTTATGGTGAAATCGTATATACATTATTCTCCCTGTAAATTAATTAAGTTACATAAAGTCCGAGATAAAATGACCACCCACTGTATATGAAAATTCTCGAGTCGTTCTCAAATACGACTCCGCAGGATCTTTGTGATTTCAGTAAAATTGAAACTGAATTACTCAGAACGTGTAGGAAATGCATTAACAGCTGAGTCCTTGCTCTAGGACCCATTTTTTTAAACACGGTTTTACTAAAAGATGGATGGCAAAATATGTAACTATGTTTTACATGAATTATACACTAAGCAGAAATTGTAAATAAAAACACTTGTTTTTTACCACTTGAGTTAATTAATGACTACTAGTTTCGGAAGCTAAACTTCCATCGTCATGTCTGAAAAATAACTATTATTATAATTATTATTTGGACCTGAGGTTGGAAGTTAAGCTTCCGAAACTAGTAGTCATTAATAAACTCAAGTGGTATAAAAACAAGGTTTTCTTTAATCATTTCAAATATATTTTATTTAAAAAAAATTACATTTTACTTGGTAAAAAACACTTTTTCTTCAAATCTATTTTAACACAAGTTTCGATGAATTTAACATTCTTATAGAATAGGGTATCATTAAGAAAGATGTCAAATAGATTTAAATAAAAAGTGAAAAAGATTTCACTAAAAATTAAAATTAATCCTTAATCATTTTAACATGTCTTACCACAAAGTAAATGACGGAAGAAAAAATAAAATATATTTAATGTTCTAAAAAAAACTATACATTTTTCATACTTTTTGAATCCGCCTCGCATATTCTCAACTTAACGTATATTCTCCAAAATCCACTCAGCAAATCTAACTCGACCTCAAATGCAGTTATATCTAAGTAAGATTTATGGGTGTGGGTTTACCTTAAGCGTTTAAGTTTTATGAACAAAGGAAGTTTAAAGATCATAAAAGGGCGGAAATAAAACGAATGGGCAATTAAAATGACTTAGGCATTATATAAGTACCGTCTAAATAAATTATATAGAGAATTACCTAATAATGTACCGTTTAGCGTGTTCATTATTTTTTTTAATATTGTAAAAAGCAATCAGTATGAACCTTTCTTTAGCTCGTACATTCAGATCAAAGGATTTTTGAAGTCAAACCATTTTTTTTATTCATAACATTTTTGTGTGTGTCCAAATACTTATTTTTATATATTTAGAAGAATATGGATGTCTGGGTATTTATTTACAGGGCTCATGACCTGTCTTAGGCTGGTTAAATGATCACAATACACACGTGCAACATTCGCCATTCTACCCATGATAAGTATGGTCGTCAATCATAAGTAAGAATGGTGAATGTTGCAAGTTTGTTAAGTGATCACTTAACCAAGCTGTGACAGGTCATGAGCCCTGTAGAAACATAAAAAGTGCATTTATTAAAATTTATACAAATCACATAAAATTGGAGATGTTGTTATATGATAAAAATAATTGATAACTAAGCAACCAACCATCACGTTGTTTCACGTGTGGTTAGACAGAAGTAATAGAACACCACACTAAAATATCTTTGTAATCAATCTAGACCTCTTCCACATTCACGAAACTCCGCATAACTACATACCCGCCGATGAATACTTGATCGTGCTCCTCTGCTAAAATTTAATAATTTTATTTCTACTACACTACAACTACTACATTAAACTACATCCACGTCATAAATTTGTTTATAAATATATATACATATATATATATAAATATATATATATATATACATATATATATATATATATATATATATATATATATATATATATATATATATATATATATATATATATATATATATATATATATATATATATATATATATATATATATATATATATATATATATATATATATATATATATATATATATATATATATATATATATATATATATATATATATATATATATATATATATATATATATATATATATATATATATATATATATATATATATATATATATATATATATATATATATATATATTTATATATACCCCATGGTAGACGACTCCCGGACAGACCACCAAAGAGCTGGTATCCACATCGCAGAAGGCTATTCCCCCTTAAAAACAGGCCACAAGGCCTACAACGAGATGATGAAGAAGAA
Source organism: Brachycentrus maculatus (assembly GCF_059751285.1). NCBI lineage: Eukaryota > Metazoa > Arthropoda > Insecta > Trichoptera > Brachycentridae > Brachycentrus > Brachycentrus maculatus. The sequence continues at coordinate 212,099 of NW_028281263.1, read as the reverse complement.
GAAGAAGATATAAATACATATATCGTTGAACTGTAAAGTGTGTACCGATAATCCCTTTTATTAGCACTTACGTGAATCCATTTTTACCGTCAAGGATGTATCCATTTTGCTTAGCGCGCATATAAAGGACACGCCATATTCAGCAGGTAGATTCGTTCACATGATACAGAACACCTCCTGCTTATTTGCTGCGAAACTGCCGTTCGCACGTGCCCGCCGCAAGTGGGTTGGACGTGAGTCGGGCGCAAATCGGACCGATGAGAACGCTTCCGACGGAACGACCTACCGGAATCTCTGGCGCCTTTTGTCGTGTCACTGCCGAATGGCATTATTAGCCGAAACGATTTTAATGGCTTGCTCTTGAAAGTAGCTTAATCCACCATATTTAAAACTAAGTCAGTCAATTCGTGTAAATCGAGAGAATTTCCACGATTTCTTTGAATGGATCAGTGGTACGCAAACTCATTGATCAACAGCCCTACCAAAATTCATTTTTAAATAGAGCCTGCAGTATGTGCAATGTAATGCTTAATGAAATAAAGCGAGTGTGTTTGCCTTTGCGAGTGTTTTTGCCTAGAATTTTCACTCATGAATTGCATAAAATTAAAGTGACTTTAAATATAAAGAGTAAATCCACTCACGAGTAGGCATAGGCTATGAAACTTATAAAGTTGAAGCCTGAGTAGAGACATGATAAGCGGTATGTATAAGCCGTAGCTAGATTTCAGAGTCACTTGGACGTTAGGTAATTAAAAAAAAAAACAATTTTATTTATTTCAAGGCATTTTAGAGAAATTTTGTCGATGTCTATTAGACTATTTGATAAAGTTATAATATTATATGGTTATACTTATGTGCATTACAGATTTTTTTAGAATACTTTTAAGTGAAAACCTGTAATTGGAATTTTATCATTATTTTTTGGTATTTTATTATATTTTGTTATTTATTGTTAATATTATGTTGGTTTTCCAATAAATAATTAAACAGAGTCAAATATGTATTTACTCGTAAAACGGTTGAGTTTTCCTTTGAAGATTTTTTTTACTTGAACTAAATACCCATCACGCCACTCGCTGCAGGTATAGTCAGATAGAATAGAACTCAACAGCAATCTATGTTTAAAAATAATCTTCGCGTCTTCCACATTCATGCATTTCCGCATACATAACCACCGATTATTCCAACTCCCGACTCTGAAAACTAAAGTATTTAAAAAATTAAGTCAAGTTAAATAATAAGAAAAGAATTATATGTAAATTTCACGAATTCTCCGCTAAATGAATAAACTCAGCCGATTGACATCGTTTTGTCATTTTTTTTTAATTTCTCATAATCATTTTCATATTTAAATCCATATTTGTATAAGTCCGCTTGAGGTATTATTTAATGAAAATGGCACCATATAAATCATCCGAGATTATGATTATTATACAATTCCCGGAATTTGAGAAATGTGGCTGTCAATCATGGGTAGATGTTACACGTGTGTTTAATAATCATTAAAACCAGCCTTTGACTGGTCGTTAGCTCTTTAATACCCATACTTCTTAATTGTTCTTAATCTTTGTTAAAATTTTAATAAACTTTTTTTTAACTAACAAACTAACTAAGCATCACGTCACTTCCCCACAAGGGTAGGCAGGAGAATCGGACGCCACACCACTCTATCTTTACAAAAATTCTTCGCCTCTTCCACATTCATGCACTCCTCATAAATACGCGACGACTATTACAACTCCTGACCCAACCGCTTTCAAGTATTTTACATACCTGATTGTGCCAAGTTTTCCTCGGTCTTCTTTTATTTAATATTGGTTATATCTCTACAACCGATCTTCATTAATTTTTTGTAAACATTTTTCCATTTCTTTAAATATATTTCCTTTATTAAAAAATGTATACGTCAATTTTTCTCCATTTCTTAAAACATACTTCCTCTATTAAAAAAATGTATACGTCAATTTTTCTCCATTTCTTAAAACATACTTCCTCTATTAAAAAAATGTATACGTCAATTTTTCTCCATTTCTTAAAACATACTTCCTCTATTAAAAAAATGTATACGTCAATTTTTCTCCATTTCTTAAAACATACTTCCTCTATTAAAAAAATGTATACGTCAATTTTTCTCCATTTCTTAAAACATGTTTCCTCTATTAAAAAAATGTATACGTCAATTTTCCGACCTGTCTTCAAATAAAAAAAAAACTCTTCCGAGTCAAAAAAAGGTTTCCGTCGTGAAAAGTGACGGATATCGTTTGCAGATGATGGTCGTACGCCTGAAAATAGGCGACACACTTCAAGAAGAAAATAAATCTTTTACTTCAAGATTTGCCTACATCTTACCCCAAATTTGGGACAGTTTCACTGTACACACATAAAGCGCTGAAGTATATAGGCGAAATTTCAATGTCCACCCTCGACCTTCACTCAATATGGGAATATTCCTCCCTCAGCGGAATGTCTCAAAGCTTTGTTAAAAATTCAACTTGACGGATGATTCCTTGCCAAATCTGAATTCACGTTCTTCGATTGCTCGGGGTGGGCTTCGTACGCCGCATAATACGATATTCAATGTACCGGGTGGCCTTTACGTGAAAGCTCCTAGCTGCAATGCATAACAACCCCTACGCTGTTTACTTCCGCAAGATCTGTGGTTTAACTTATCAGCCAGTTTGCAAAATATGCATATAATAATGATTGACCTAGCCAGCTTGAACAAGATAATTGAAATCCCCCATTAATTAATTATGATATGATTCCATAATTTTAGTATTATAAGAGCTACTTTATTATTTTTTTTTTGCTATCCAAAAAAAATATAAATGAAAATTTAATGTTTTTTTTTATAGATAATTTCAAATCGTTAAATGTTTAAATATGTATTAAATTTGATTAAAAGTACAATCAGTTGGTACCGCGAGTTCTATGTACTTATATACCAGGACGTTATTTTTTTGACTGCTAGAGACATGTTACTTCTTTCACTCTAATAAATGTTGTATTACCATAAAGAACGAGTGAGACAGTAAGATGATTCCGCTTTCACTTAATTCGATTTCCGGCCTCTCGCTTAGTCGGCGCTCGGTTGCGCGCTGAAAATGACAAGGAATCTGTGACTCAGCTGGCTGTGAGTTACGAGCTGCGTACTACGATTTCCATACAAATATAAACTGGAGTCTTTTGGTACCCCGCTTCAGATCACTTTTGGATGATCAGTATGGGAACAGGTTACAGTTCCGCATCGTTTTCAAAAATGCTTCCGCATGTTTGAAAATGATGCGAAATGCATCGAAACACTTGTTAAAATAAATTTTATGTTAAAAAAGTATTTACCAGCAAGTATTTTTTTTTTTTTAATTTACTCTACTTAATGGAACTCTACATACGTTTTGTGGACACCCATCCCTTTTCAACTTATTATCAACTCACGAAAAGCTTCTTGTCATCTTATTGGACAGATTTCTCTTACATCTTGTACATGATGGAGCAGATTTAAATCTTGTTTTTGATTGAGAAAAGGAAACAAGAAACATTCTCTTCTTTGAGTGACAACTCCTAAATAAATTTGCACTCATTGAGAATGCAAAAAAAATGTGGAAATCTCCGATGAATACTAATAATGACTTCTGAAAAAAAAAGTAGGCCGATACGCATAATAAGACTTTGAAGTGCAGAGTTGTAAAATTGTACCTTTTTCGACATAAATATAGAAGAAAATGGAAGCCTGGGTATTAATAGGGCTTATGACCTGCCATAAGCTGATCAAGTGACCACTTTACACACGTGCAACATTCATTAAATCTACCCGTGATTGATATATTGATATATTGATAAATATTGATATATTGATACATCTGTGATTGATATATTGATAAATCTTGTGACATAGTACATTTGATTTCACAACAGCCATCTTTATTATACGTTGTATTACATGACTTCCATATTCTTCTTCACCTATTTTGAGATGTCAAGAATGTAAAAAAAAAACTTTGATATGGAGATAATCCGTATTTGGACATTCTCAAAATTTTTTAAACAAAACAAACAAACCATCACGCCACTTTCTAGTATTTTACATACTCGATAATGCCAAGTTTTGCTAGTTCAAATATATTATGACACGTGTTTCGATGCATTCAGCATCATTATCAAATACCATTTGTGAAGCTTAATCTAAATTTTAGAGTTATGCACTTGATACGTTGATGTTATTTGATAGTAATGATAAATCAATCGAAAAACAAGTGTCATAATAAAAAATTTAAAAAAACGTAGTATTTAACGAGTAAAATTTAAATTGAAAGTTGATAGATATTACCCGATTTTAAGAGACTGCTGAAACAATTATATCGGTTAAAATATAATATCAAATGATTGTATACCAATGTTAAATTGTAAGTTATACGATGAACAAAGTAAATATTAAAATTAAACACTTGTAAAGTACCACTTTTATAGCAAATTAACGTAAAAATAAATAGTTTTGAGAACTACAAATGTTCTCATTGACATCAGTTGAAAATATAAACTTTAAAAACTCAAAAAGTGGTTTTAGACAAGAGTTTTATTCTTATATTAAATTATGTTATTCCATACACTTAATGCCAAATTTATATAAAAATAACAAGAAGTAAGTCGTGAAGGTTACATCTTCAAAAGAAATGCCTGTTTTAAAACTTTACAACAGCGTATTTTGTTAAATTTTCCACCGTCAAACTTTGTGTAAATTCCGTATTGTCGATATCATTAAAGGGGTGATACTGTAATGATTCCCCTTCGATGTAAATTTTCTTAATTAAATTGCAGATATTCCCTGGCTGTGTTCAAACTTCAAGTTAGATTGTTAAAGTTACCAGTTTGCGACGAAGTTAATCTATAAAACATAGCGGCAACTTTGCTCTTTTGAGAGTTTTCAAATATTGTCAGAAGTCGCGGAATTTCTACGATTTCTTCGTATAGATCAGTGGTCCGCAAACTCATTAGTCAACAGAGTCAAATATGTACTGTACAACGGCTTTCTTTTCAGAGAAAATTTTCTTTAACTTTAACTAACTTATTTACAATCACGTCGCTTTTTCGCAAGGGTTAATGAGAGAATAGAACACCACACCAATCAGTCTCTGCAAACATTCTTCGTCTCTTTTACAGTTTTGCATCTCGTCATACATACCCACCGATTATTCCGTCTACCAACCTGGCCCCGATCAAGTATTTGAAATACTTAATCAAATCAAGATTTTCTCGGTATTTCTCTGCTTCTATTACTAACTACACTTGCCTCATAAATTTGTCGAATTGACAGTCTGTAGTAAAACAGTTGATTTGATTTGATTTGATAGGAACATAAATACAGAAACAGACAGAAATACACATAAATTTGACAGTTTGCAGTTAATTTGTAGTCAGTACGTTTTTCCATTACAACATAAATAGCCTGAATGACCATTATGCCCGTCGTAGGCTCAGTGAATGGCCCGAAAACAATGTTCAGCTTTATCCTCTTTTTCAACCCAAAATTTTGTTCACCGATGAGGCACGTTTTTGGCTTAATAGTCAATAAGCAGAATTATTGATTTTGGAGTGGAGAGAACCCAAAATATTTTATATGGCGCCATTTTCGTAGAAAAGTACCTCAAGGGCTGCATTATAATCATAATTCCAACCCTGATTTTTTTTAAACAATCTACAGACCTAACCTACCCTTTTATATTAATTACTTGTAAAACAACGATAATATTTTGTTCGGAAAAAAAATGCTAATGTGGTTTATTGGAGTCTATTCTCGTAATAATTTGATGGCACATATTTTTTGTGCCTTCGTAATGTAGCGTGACGTATAAAAAAATCGAAAAAATTCTATCACGCACGTTTCAATTCCACTTTCATTAACAAAATAATTAGTCTAATGGTAAAATTTATGACGAATAATGTTTAAAAAAAACATTTTTACAATCCGAGACTACTTTATTGAGTTTATTAATGTGACACGACTAGTTCCAAAAACTACAGATGTTCTTTTGTATAATAGGTGAAAAATAAATCTTTTGTCATTATTATTTAACAAATTTATGACATAAAAAATATGCTTTTTATACAAAAATAAAAATTGTGTTATTTTTAACACTCTTTTTATCATTCATCGTTCCCTTTGTGTAATAAATACCTCTTAAAAATGGTACACAAAGTGAACAATGAATTATAAGGAGAGTATTACCATATTACCATACGATAAAACAACGCTTTTAATATACAAAACGCATTTTTCCAATCGATTTTTTTTAATCTAGTATTTAATTTGGAATTTTTTTATAAAAAACAAAATAATTTTAAAAAATTACATTTCAAACAATAATTTAAAATTACGTACTACTACTTCTACTGACCCTTATCTTGACCAATGGTGCATGGGGCAAATGCATCAAATTTATGTTATTATATGAAGGTAAGGTGATCAACTTAGCACTTCGGGTACCAGTCCAGGATAATACAATGAAAAAATAATAATAAAAAATATTTTCATTCTCTTTGTAATTGAACCCAGGTTCTCCAGCATTGTAGCTGAATCTCCAACCACTTCACTTTGGAATTAACCATCCTATTTGATATGTATGAGTTTATTTTAAATGGCACTGAATTTATTTTATTCAAATACATTTTCTCTTCTTTGCCGTTTGGTACTTTTATCTTTTATGGACTATTTTAAGACAATGCGTGGTAATTTACCTAATAAGATAAGACGTATGTTTCAAGTAAGTGCGCCAATCGATGCTAATTTGATGACAGTTTCTGGGGTCTATTTTCTTGTGCTATCTAAACCAGAGCGGCTTTTGACTGCTCGGGAAAGATATAAAAAAAACCACCCGGAAAAAATACCCCAGGATAGAATGAACGAATGCCAAAAAAGAACACGGTGCGTAAAAAAAATGGATAAAAATTTTAAAAAGGCCTTAATTTTTTTTTTATTTACATTTAAAAAAAATAAAACATGGTTCGATGTTTAAAATGTTTTTTAGATTAGATTCCCTTAGATTCCAAAAAGATTTCAAAATTTTCTGTAATTAAATATTTTAAAAACATCGCCTATGGAAATAAAAAAATAAATAAAGTATTGAAACAAAAATATATAAAAATTAAAAGACATAATATAATAAAATCTTGTTTTCAACAAGATAAAAAAATGCATTTGTGCTGTGAAAATCAAATAGAAAATATGTTTGAAAAAAAAATTCTTATCTACGATTGTATTAACAATTACAACGGCTATTGTGGAGTATTGAAAATATTCCAAAAAAATTAAATTACTTTTATTTATCGAACAATTCAGACTCCACCACATTGCACTGCATGGCCAACCCTAAAGTAGATGATTCCCTGGTAGACCACCAAAGAGATGAATTGACAGCTGGGACAGTTTTCGAAACAAGTGTGTAATGAATTAAACTCAATAAACGGTATTATAAATGTTAAATAATTTTTAAAATAATCAGCATGTCATTATTCACAGTAAATGCCAAGTCAATTAATAAAATAAGGCAGTCTCCTTAACATTCATTGTTTACTTTGTGTACTACCACTTTTTTTAAACACTATTTGTGACTACCGGTTTCAGAAAATTATTCCATCATCAGGTCGTTAAAATTAAAATGAAATAATTACAATAAAATTATAATTAAGTCATAACGATTTGACATTTGTATAAAAATTAAAAATTTTGAAAGAGAGAATGACGACAAATGAATCACAATGGGAATATTTTCAAAAGTGGATGGTTAGGAGAGTGTTTTATTACCATACCACAAAGTTTTCAATGCTTTTAATATACAAAAAATAACAATAATAATAATATAAAGATTTATGAACAATGATTAAAGAAAACACTTGATTTATACCACTTGAGTTTTATTAAAGACTACATGTTTCAGAAGTTAAACTTCCATCATTCAGGTCTGTATAATAACTAAAATATAAAATTGTTCTATAAATATGTAGTCTTTAATAAAACTCAAGTGGTATAAAACAAATGTTTTCTTTAATCATTGTAACATGTCTTACCACAAAGTTAATGCCGAAACGATAAATAAAATAGGATTTATGTTTATATTTGATGGGATCCAAATATCGCTAAGGAAGTCAATTTGAAGGACTTTAAAAAGTTTGTAAATTCTATGGTGATAGTCAACCCTTTGACACCGTGTAGACGGCAAAGAACGCTAAGCTTTGCATGTATTTTGTATTCCTCCAGTAGAGCATTGATATCGAATATAAAAATAAAATCAACTTGACGTCAACCCGCGTCTATTTACCGCATAAAGCACTCAAACGCGTGGGCCAATAAATATTTGGAAGCGAATCAATCATAAAAGCTTAAAATATTTTACAACCACTTACGTCAGGGGTGGCTAAAGCGTGGCGCGTGCGCCAAACGTGATGAAGAAGATTACAAGTGGCGCGTTGCATCCTTACGCTCCCTGATTTTTTAAATAAGCTAAATATAATAACTCTTCCTTCTGGCTCTATCTCAAATCGTCTTTGTAGTTTATTGAGGTCAGCTCTCCTCGTCCTCAGGTTGTGAGTCCTTCTCATATGCAACGTCAAATCACGTTATCTTTCTGTACTTTTTACAATTGTTGTTTCATTGATATCCATTGCTTCACAAGCGTTATACAATTAAACATATTAGACATATCGCTCACTCATTTCAACAACGTCATAAATCAAAAAACTTGATTTTTCTGGAGATCGTTTTTGATGTTTTAGAATATAATTAAATGTATTAAAAATACATGTCAAGCCGCTTATTGAACTTTTTACTGTGCAACAGATTTTAAGAAAAAAACCTGAAAGTTTTTTCTGCATTTGAAAAATATTTATTAAATTGAAAACAAATAATTAAACAAAACCTTTTCTTCTAAATGCAAAAACACTTTATATAAGTTAAAAATATGCCTCTTTTGCTGGGATATAGTACATTTTCCGGGCATTCTGAAAACATGCACAACTGAAAAATGACGATTTGTGATATATGACGTTGTTGAAAGGATTGAGCGATATATCATTGTTATATGTAAGAATATGGTAGTCTGAGCATCCCCAGGCTTACGACTTGGCGTTTGGCTAACTTAAGTGATACACCTATACACTTATGTAGAAGCATCAACCGATGTAGCAGTAAACCGATCACTTGGTACCTAGTGTATTTACAAACAAACACATTTGTTGTAAAATACACATGTATGATTTTTTCATCTGCTTTTGACGCTTATGATCTCTTCTCCTTGTGGACTACCAAAAGCTGTCCATGTTGGAAGGTCAAAATTTTTACCCTTATTGATTAAGACATGTGCCAACATAACAAAACATATATTTTGTATTTTATATGTTTGTTTGATTAGTATTAAAGGATATTTATAAATATGTTTGTGACATTTCAACAAAGATGAAAAACAATATGGAAGTCTAGAATTTCACTAGAAACATCTATTGGTGAGATAAAATAAGCTTTTTATTTTGCAGAAACTCTTTCATTCGTATGTGAGATCCGAATCCTCTATTATGATCACATACATGAGAAACGCTAGAAAATATCCTTTTAGTTTTTATTATTAAGCTTATAATTCGACCATTTCGTTATATGTTTTATGTTGTAAATAACAAAAACAATGTTTGTCAAATGTTTATTTGATTATTTTTTAAGAACATTTGATAAATTCGAATATACTTAACTCCCACTAAGCACTTTTTTGGGGATTTTGAAATAACGCGTTGCAAAAAAGACAAACTTCATTTCACAACGCGTAACAACAATAGTTTGTAATTTCCTACATTCCTCGCATGAACTTACTACTTACTCAGTACTATGCGCAGAGAAGTATGCGGAAGGGTGAACAATTTTGTTACCTTTGATTTTTAAAGAACTAAACCATAGATGATGCTGAAAACTAGCATGGGAAGTAAGGTGTCAATTGTAGGATCAATACAACTTCCAAAATTGTTTCGCCTTGTTAGGGCATTATCAAACGAATGTCTGACATTTTTTTGATAATGCCCTAACAAGGCTAAACAATTGTCACAATATAATTTTTATGTGTTTTTGATAGTAAAATACAACTTAGTACACTCAAAAATCTGTGTTTGATTTAAAAAAATATCTATTTATATATATATATATATATATATATATATATATATATATATATATATATATATATATATATATATATATATATATATATATATATATATATATATATATATATATATATATATATATATATATATATATATATATATATATATATATATATATATATATATATATATATATATATATATATATATATATATATATATATATATATATATATATATATATATATATATATATATATATATATATATATATATATATATATATATATATATATATATATATATTATATATATATATAAATATATATATATATATATATAAATATATATATATAAATATATATATATATATATATATATATATATATATATATATATATATATATATATGTATATATATATATACATATATATATATATATATATATATATATATATATATATATATATATATATATATATATATATATATATATATATATATATATATATATATATATATATATATATATATATATATATATATATATATATATATATATATATATATATATATATATATATATATATATATATATATATATATTACTTTTTTACCAAAATAGTTAGAATAATCGTTATTTTTTTGATTTATTGATTCAGTTATATTGATCAATCTCGTGATAAAGTACCTACATATGATTTCACAATAGCCATCTACGAGTATGTTGGAATGAAAAAAGCTTTGATTTAGCAAATACCCTTTTATTCGTATGCAAGATCCGAACCCTGGATTATTTTTACATACTAGGAACGCCTGAAAAAATTATTTTTATTACTTTTCATTTGACCAGATTCACTTATTTATTTCTGTGTCGACCTCTACCCACCTAACCTAACCTCTACACGCTAATCACTTCATAACGAAGGCTGAAACCAACATAAATGGTTTCCAATAATTCTCATTTCTTCGGTAGCAATAAAAGTAATCCGTATTTGTTTAGCAGAAATCCATATCGCGATATCAATATTTGACGCCAGCAGAAATCAGACATAAACCGATTTTTCGGCAGTAAAATACCCAATATATGTTTTCCAACGAAAATACACGAAAGTTTTCCCATATGTGTGAAAACGCGACGTACCATGATATAACATGCTTTGTTTTATGTGTCCGCAGGAATATTATTGCCTCGAAACCACTTTCGAAGAAGTTGTGTCGTCGAAAAGGGTTTATGGCATCGTTAACAGGACATTTGATAAGACTATTATTTATTGAAAGCTTTCAAAGCTCACCTATCTTTCACCTCCTTTTGTCGAAACATAATTGGCTTTTAGCAACGAGATCATATTGCTTCGGAATATGTTACTGCGAGTGAGTGTATCATGTTTTTTAAAAGAAATATGGTGGAAAAAATATTCAGTAAAAATTTTAGGGAGAGTATTTTTAAACCTCTCGTACGTATTTTCTTAAAATAAGTATAAAAGTCCTCCTGTGTAGAATTTATGTAAAAAGATTTTATGTATGAAGACAAAGAAGCAAAATATATATATTTTTTAGTATTTATGTTAAAGGAATTGTAGAGGGGTCTCATGTGAGGCTTATTTGTATTTAAGGAAGCATAATATGGGATTGTTACATTTTTATGATCACGAAGTAACATCAACTAACTAACACCATAGTTAAAAGGATTAGGAAGCTGATTTAAATATTTATTAGACTTAGGAATATTCTACCTTTAAAACATATCAAAACGGTGTATTATGCTTTAATACAATCGATTTTGCAGTACGGAGTTACAGGCTGGGTAGGAGCTTAAAGGACAAATTTAAAATCGCTCTCAATTATCAAAAAAAAGGTTGCTAAAATATTTTTTTTTAAACCCAGAACTTACCCTTCAAAATTAGTATTTGAAGAAATTAATGTACCAACAAATGAAGAAATTTTAATAAAGCCTCTATCTTACAAACTTTTAAAAAGAAAACGAATGAAGTGCAAAATTCGCGTAACTCTTGATTTCCTAATTATTTAATATTGCACAGATGTAAAACAACAGCAGCGTTAAATCTATATACGAACGTGGGTAAAAAACACTTTAATAAACGTCCGGAAAACATAAAATCTTTAAAAAATTATCAAACCTTTAAAACTGAATTTAAAAAAAACATATAAGACTCATCCCAACCTAAACTCCATACCGAGGAATATTTTTTTTTTCATTTAATTTACTTGGTTTATAAAAAAAAATGTAAAACGAACTCCCTCTCTAAACACAAGTATTAACTTTGTTAAAGAGGTAGAAACTTTCTGTTTTCAATGTTTTGTATGTTAACCAATTATTTTGTAAATTTTAATATGTATTTTGTAAAAAAAAAATATTTCAATAAAAACAAAAACAGGAGTGGCAAGAGAGATTAGAACGGAAATCTTTAAAACACACAGGGCACAACGGTTCTTCATTACATCGTTTGCAAACGAATTTTTCTCCTACAGCCGTTTTTTTTACATCTACTATCTTAACGGATAATTAATAAGTTAAATGTTTAATCGAAAGTATTTTAAATACTAAACATATTAATATTTGTCTTATTAGCCTTCCCCTCCCGGTGATATGTATTTACTACAACTCTACAAATGAGAATATCAAATATAAAATATGAAAGATACGGGCCAAGAATTTTTCGATTCCTCCGTAATATAATTATGTATTATATGAAAGTATTATAATAGAAAGTTATTAATTTTCAGCGACGGAAATAAATAATTTGTAAAAAAGTCGGGAGTAAAATCACCAATACACAAACGTTTCTGGGTGTGCGCGTGTGGCGTGCTTTGTAAGTATACACGCATGTTGTAACGTGTTTACTCCGCCAGTTGCGCGCAGATTGTCTTGCGCGGTGGTTGTGTCGCTACGCCAGCTATTGCGGTTATTTGCCATGTATTTTTTTTCTCGTTTTCAGATAATATCAGAGCTAACATTACAAAATTGTTACATTTCAACTTCAATTATGGTCAATAAAAGCAACATTTAGGAATATTCACATTTTTCCGTTTTTAAACCACATTTTCATATGGTGTACAAAATGCATATCACCGGAGCACGCGGGAGTTTTTAGCACCGTTAGAGAAGGGTTAATTTCTAAATTTAGGATTACAATATTCACTCCGTATTTAAGAAGACTTTAAATATTTCAAAGTACAAACATCTCAAAAATAGTATAAAAAGAGAATTTCATTAGAATCTGTTGGCTCTCAATTTCAAAGTGATTAAAACGATTCCAGGAACAAAATTATATTAGGAATTCTGTTAAGAAATCGTCGGCGAAGTTTCTGAAGTAGTAATTACTTAAAAGCTTATAATCCTCCTCAGTCCACACAATCCTTTAATTGACTTCGCAACTAATTACATAAATTCCTTAGGGACTATAAAAGTCTTCCGCCGTTAGTCGATCCATCCAACTTATTGAAAATTAATAAACGACCTAAGTTTTCACTTATTTTTAGGATTTATAGGCGCACAATATATAGTAAGCATCTTCGCCATTTTAAAACGATTAATCTTAAAATTAGGCAATCGTTAAGACGGGAAATTTAAAGCTTTTTTCACTTATAATTTTTTTAAATGCTCGTATATGTACAAAAATTATTGATTTGTCATCAATGTCGTGGAATGACACGATGATGTAGATATAAAAATAAATCACTTGTTTTGGACGAATTTTGGATTTATTAATGTAAACACGACTATTTTATTTATTGTTACGGCATTAACTTTGTGGTAAGACATGTTACATGTTACATGTGATATGTTACTCTCATAAATTAAAATTATTACACCTTGTTCTATATAAAGGCCAAATTATGAATTATCTTTAAAATTTAGAAATCCAAGAAAACCTTAATTCTAATAATAATTTATTAAATAATATATTGTTTCAAAATTCTTCACCTTTGCTTTCCATTTTTCCTTTGTTTTCAAACTCCGCCCCTTGACTAACCCCTTTCCCTTACTTTCCCCTCTCCTTATTTATAGAACAACCTTATATTTTAGTTATTATACAGACCTGAATGATGGAAGTTTAACTTCTGAAACACGTAGTCTATAATAAAACTCAAGTGGTAAAAAACAAGTGTTTTCTTTAATCATTGTAAACACGACTAGTTTCAAAAACTACAGATGTTCACATCAACAGGTATAAATACAAACTTTTCCTTTGAACCTATTATAAAACGTGTTTCGATATACTAAACATCCTTTTAAACAACCGTTTGGCGTTAAATACATCAAAACAAAACTTTTTTTGTATCTGTTCAAAACTTTGAGTTTACACTAACGTGCTAAGTTTATATTTTAATCATATATTTTGAGATAATTCGATTAAAAGTTAATCAAATTTTATTTTTTTAATCTCTGAATGAAACAATAAGTTTTGGATGGAAAAAATATATATTTTTCTCCACTCGTTATATGTAAACAAGAGGCCGTTTCTTGAAGATATATACGCTTAGTTAAAAAATATTTCCTGTCAAATCTAAAAGAAAAATAACAGTACCTACCTATATTTATTGGCAAAACTAATATAATCAATTTGATGTATTTCCCATTATACCCACATAAATATGATGCTACCAACATTATATTATGATTTAATGAAATATTTCAGGATATCGCTTTGTTTTGTTTTTTAAATTATTTTGTGCCTAGAAATAATAATAAACGTAAGCCGCTATGTAAAGTCTGAAAAATACAATAAAAATACTTTTTTGTTGAAATATTGCGTAAAAATAGCATGGTTCGACTCTGATAACTTTCGCGTAATTTTTTTAATATAAATATTTGACTTATTTATCAAGAATCAAGCTTTAAGGGCGCTTTACATTTCTCTCTACTACAATATATCAAAAATTAAAATTGAAAAACTTGTTTTTTTATCACTTGATTCGTAAGACAACTAGTGTTTTTTTATAATTGAATCATGCCTTACTACAAAGTAAATGCCAAAACAATAAATAACATACTGTATCTTATACTTTATACTATATTCGAACTTGAATATAATACAGACAATCAAATTAGTTTACTCGTATTTCATAGGTTTTACCTATACTTTAATCGTTTTAAATTATGAAAAATATCCATATTTTAGGTGTTATATAGAAGTTGTATGAAATAAAAAAAGAGATATCGTGGTTCACTTAAAAATTGGTAAATAGCTACATACAATACAATACTAGTTAGTCGATTGCCATGAAGTATAGTGAATCTGGAGTTATTTTACCTCTAGTTGTTATGTTGGCTAACTAAATATAACCCAGAGGTTAAATAAATATGAACATAAATAGAATAAAATAAAATAAAGAAGTAAAATAAATATGAACGGACCATAGTGTTTTTAAGTGGTATAACACAAAGCAAAGATGAATAATAAGGAGAGTGTTACAATTATAAAAATTTCATTTTTTTATTTAATATTGTTACAAGAAATATAATAATTAAATCAATTTGCTAGACATTTTTACTTTTAATATATCTTTAAACAAGCTGCGCTGTTCATGTCCAAAAAAGAGACTACTGTCTTGTGCTTGGAGAGGGATTTACACTCATTATTTATTATAAATACTTAATATATTTTTTTTTCTTTATATTTTTTGTTTGTATTTTTTTCCCATTATTATGTTTAAAAGGCATTAAATTTATTTTTAAGAATTTTAATTTCTTAAATTTGTATATTTGTAGGAAGGTTCCCAAACATTTCACGTAAGAATTGTTTGTCATTCCAGTTTCTCCTTAAAACAAAAATAATTAATCCTGTCTTCCAGGAGAAGTCAAATAATATACACTCCTACGTACTAAATCCTTTTGTCCCGATAATCCCAAAAGATCGCAGAACACATTAGTGATAAAACCTTCAACATAATCGTTTCACCCTCGCAAACTAAGATAGCCCAAAGGCAGGCCTAGAAGCCTTAAATACAGCCTTATCACATACTTTACGCCAACATTAATCTACATTTGAACTGCACAGATAAAAAATCTTTCTAAGGGTAGTTTTGTTTTATTTACTTCCCAAATCTGGTACTCCATCCTGCTTGAACTCTTTGATCCAAATAAAGGATTACTTACATATAAATGTTCCAGTAAAAGCTAACGTTTTAAAAGTTGTGAAAAATTCTCAGTTCGCAACATTTTGGATGTGTCCAAATAAGGGTTTCTCCAATAAGGGGTTATTTAAATATTTTTACAAATCAATTTAGGCGAAAAATAATAAATGGTAAGCTGGATATTTACAGGGCTTACGAGTAGTCATAAGTTGGTATAAATAAACAATCCAAACATTCACCATTCTACCTATGATTCACCATTCTACCTATGATTGAAAAATACTCAAACATTATTTTTCTGGGAAAACAATTATTGGCTTTTAGAAATTGATGAATGAAAACGAAATAATGAAAAAATAAAAAGTATATAAGGGAATAACAAATAACAAAATAACTTCAAATTAACTGAAGAGAAATAAAAAAATGTATAATTATGTGTGTGTGTATATATATATATATATATATATATATATATATATATATATATATATATATATATATATATATATATATATATATATATATATATATATATATATATATATATATATGTATATATATATATATATATATATATAAATATATATATTTATATATATTTATATATATATATATATATATTTATATATTAATATATATATATATATATATATGTATATATATAAATATATATATATATATATATATATATATTTATATATATATATATATATATATATATATATATATATATATATATATATATATATATATATATATATATATATATATATATATATATATATATATATATATATCTTTATATATATATATAGGGTCCGCCAAATAACTTTTTTTTTTTGAAAATGCTATAAAAAAAAACGAGTGTAGCTTCGGCTGTGTGGCACGTAGCGCCGTCTTGTTGAAACCAAATGTTGCCAATATCCTCCTCTTCAATTTTTGTGAACAAAAATCCGTTCAACATGGCCCGATAACGATCGCCATTGACTGTAACGGCCACTCCTTGCTCATTTTCAAAGAAAAATGGCCCAATTATGCCTCTGGACCAAAATCCGCACCAAACAGTGACTCGTTTTGGGTGTACCGGCTTTTCAATGTATGCGTGCGGGTTTTCTGTGCCCCAAATACGACAATTTTGCTTGTTTACATACCCGCCAAGATCAAAATGAGCTTCATCCGAAAAGATGATTTTTTTGGCAAAATCGGCATCTTCTGTAAGTCGATCGCAGGCCCACTCAGCGAAGCGAAAACGCATTGGATGGTCAGTTGGCTTCAACTCCTGAACCAATTGGACTTTGTATGGCGTCATACCAAGGTCTTTATGCAAAATTCGTCTCAATGATGTCTCCGAAATGTTCAATTGTTGAGAACGACGGTGAATTGATGTTGATGGCGCTTCACGCACACTTTCTGCCACAACATCGATATTCTCGGGTGTACGCACTGTTTTTGGCTTTTCACGCTTTGGTTTATCGATGAGGATGCCAGTTTCTTTCACTTTTTTCACAAGATAACGAACATACGGAGCTGACGGTGCTTCTCTTCTTCCAAAAACCGTACGCAATTTTCGCACACATTCTGCAACATTACCATGATTTTCAAAGTAATGTCGCAATATTTCCCAGCGTTGTTCAAGCGTATACACAACCATATTCGCTCAGCGGAAGGATAAAACTAATTATCTGTCAAATCAGACATGAGCTAAGTGTTACCATTCACGAAATAAGCACTAGTTAAAAAAAAAAACTTTAGATGGCGGACCCTATATATATATATATATATATATATATATATATATATATATATATATATATATATATATATATATATATATATATATATATATATAAATATATATATTTTTATATATATATATATATATATATATATATATTTATATATATATATATATATATATATATATATATATATATATATATATATATATATATATATATATATATATATATATATATATATATATATATATATATATATATATATATATATATATATATATATATATATATATATATATATATATATATATATATATATATATATATATATATATATATATATATATATATATATATATATATATATATATATATATGTATGTATATATATATATGTATATATATATATATATATATATATATATATATATATATATATATATATATATATATATATATATATATATATATATATAAATATATATATATATATTTATACATATATATATATATATATATATATATATTTATATATATATACTTATATATATATATATATATATATATATATATATATATATATATATATATATATATAAATATATATATATATATATATATATATATATATATATATATATAAATATATATAACAGTCGTTTTTTTACTGATTTACGTTGTTTCATAATGTCAAAAATATTCATTGCTTCACAAGCACTTCAAAAAAATCATGTAAAAAATGAGTGCTTCCTATTTTCACTCTTTTCCATTTAATTAGAACTAGAAAAGTAAGTAGTTTTATTAGAACAATATCAATCATTTCATTAGGTATCAATTTGGTTTTAAAAGAATTTACTCAAGTATTGTATCCTTTGAAAGCAACAGACCGCAAACCATTTTCGGTCCAAAAACCTAACCATTTATCGGTTAAGTTCAGTTTTGAAAGTTTCCGTTCAAAGAAAAACAAATTTTTCTTCAATTTGAATACAAAAAAGCTTCGTTTTTTTAAACATATTTCATAAACAAGTCACATTTATAATATTGGGTAATTTCCATGACTATTTTGGGACATGGGATTAAGATTGATAAGACTAACACAAAAAAGAAAGTTACAAATAAGTAAAAATAGGTTTTAATGTAAAATAGGATCACATAGCGTATTTCTTCTAATATTTCACTAATTTTTTAATCAATATAACATTTTACAAAATCAACAAATTTTAAAATTATGTCAACAAAAAAATATAAAGTAAAATATCACCAACATTTTGAGTGTGTCCAAATACTTGTTCACATATATATATATATATGTTGTAAATAAATTATCTGGTCAAATTATAAGCTTAATAATAAAAATGAAAATGGTATTTTCTGGCGTTTCTCATGTGTGTGATTATAATCCAGGATTCGGATCTCACATACTAATATAAGAGTTTCTGCTTAATAAAAAAGCTTCTTTACATCTCACCAAAAGATGTCTCTAGTGAAGTTCTAGTGATTCAAGAACAAAGTTTCTAAATTGGTTCATATATATAGAACTTCTAAGAATTTGAGTAGTGTGGTTGTCAATAATGGGTAGAATTGGTGAATGTTACACGTGTGTAAAGTGATCACTTAAACCAGCCTATGACGGTCGTAAGCCCCGTAAATGCCCAAACTTCCATATTCTTCTTCATCTTTGATGAGATGTCAAAAAATAATATAAAATATCACCGTTCAAGCTCATTTTCAATAGAGACAATCGGATGAGTATTGCCCGATATATAGGCATCAACACTATCTATCGGCAAAAACCACGGAGACTTTTTATATCACCATCATATATGTCAGGTAGCTGGTTAATTAAGGTTTTGGAAATGTATTGCAAATATTTATTCTTAATATTTTCATTTCATTTCATTCAAACCCTTATCCGTACCCCAATAGTGCGTAGGGCACTGCATCATATAAATGCAGTGTTATCTTGATCGTCAACACATGAAGGAAAAGTGATCAGCCCTCCGCTTCAGGTATCAGTCCAGGGTAATATGGAATAAATATTACAGTGAAAAAATCACTTATATTTATTTAAACCCCCTGGGAATCGAACCCGGGACCTCCAGAATGGTAGCCGAGCGTGGTGACCATTACACTACGAAGGCGGACAATTCTTATTATACCTATTTTTAATATACCTATCTTTTACTTTAAAACTACTGTTCTGAAAAAAAAACTTTTCAGATAATATTTTTCAGTACTGAAAGCTTTTTCGTTTTATTGAACATTTTTATTTTTATTTATGAGATGTCAAAAAAACAGAAAAATGCCAGTTCAATTAAAAATATCCATGTACGTAAGTTATAAAAAGTGATTTCAAATCCCAGGGCTTCATACTCGGACTTATATTTCGTGTGAAAATTGTATTTATTTTTCCAAGTTCGTTCACCCACGCCAAGGGAGCAACCCAACCCGTTGTATCGTAAAAACTACCCTCGACTTGTTTTGTTTTATGATTTTGTGAATAAAATAAGATCTTATGGTAAAAAAAAAGTTTATTTTTTATTTATTTTTTTGGACAGTGGACGATTTTCCATTGATTTGATACACCCACACGTCAGGTTTGCGGTTATTGCTCGATGAAGGGTTGATACAAAGATAGAAGCTACAACCACAGATTTGTGGTTGTAGCTTCTGTTTGTATAGCAAATGTTTTTTTACAGTAATGGCAGTGCCATCTATTAAATCTAATAGCAACACAAACAAAACTATTCATTGCTTATGGCGGTTTGCATGTTTTTTGACAGCCACTAAAATATTAGAACCCACAAGAATTGAGAAAACATCGAACATCAATTACACATCAGAAATATGTGAATTCTTTTTATTTCTTTTTTTCACCGGACTGAGCCAAAGCAATTTGAGGCTCAGTCAATCAGAGAATCAAGAACATTTGTCTCGGTTGAATCTAACTTGATCTAAATTTAACGTGGATTTGAGTGTAAGAAAGGTTGAAAATTTTGACTTCATGACTCCCCAGTATGCAGATTTTGTATGGAGGATAATGAAACGCCAATCCACATTCTCTACAAGTGTGACACACTCGCTCGCAAACGAAGTCACATCCTTGAAGGACCTCTACTGGACTCCGAGAAGGTGAAGCTCCTACCACCAAGACAGGTCGTGAGTAACATAACTTACGTATGTCTTGGCAGTGAGCTGTAATACAGAGGGAGGTCACAATAGACCTCATATGATTGCAGTGACATAAGGGATGTAAGATCCCTTGACCTCGAAAAAAATATCGAAGTCAAAAGCATTGATAAAAAAATATATTTCTAATAAAACACAATGAAATGTTAAATTTTTTAATTATGTAATGTAATGTAATGCCATTGAAGTGATACAAAAAAAGGGAAATAAAATTGTTTTATACGGAAATAATAAGGATTAAAAAAAATGCATATAAGAAAAAGAAAAATAAAACGAATGTTTCACCAGAAAATAATAATAAAATATTAAAAATATCACAATATTTTGAAAACCGAAATTTTTTATGAATATGCTCCAATTTGAATTTTTTTTATATCATCATTCATACCTTAGGTTTAACATAACATGTATTATAAAAACTTACGAGTAGTTCATAAAGATTTTTTAATAAAATATATTTAAAAAATACTATAGATGTCGCCGGGGAAGGAACATGCACTTGATCATTTTAATTGCAACAAAAATACAACACAAAGCACGGCCAGTAAATCTTAAAATTTAGTCCGTAAGTGATTTGATTTAGCCAAATACATTTCCAGCAAGAACAGAGGAATATCGAGGAAAATTTTATATGATCATGTATTTCAAATACTTAAGTCCAATAGATCTTTAGATTTCAGTCCGTAGGTGATTTTAAGATGTAGCCAAAAAACACCAAAAGCTGAAAAATATTGAAGAAAACTTGGCATGATGAGGTATTTCAAATGCTTGAAAGTGGCTAGATTTAGGGGTCGAAATATTCGTTCGGTATGTATGGAGAGTTGCATGAACGTGGAAGAGGCGAAGATTGCTTGAAAAGAAAATTTTTGTGGCGTTATAATCTGTCTGCCTACCCCTGCGGTGAAGCGGCGTGATGTTTTGTAAGATATTCATTAAGTAAGCCAACAAATGTGTCCACAATTCTTCTTATTCACTGCGTGTCATGGCATGACGTTGACTTTAACTTGAGAGTAATTGTCCTTGTCTTGGGCAGCTCTAAACAATGCGTTGACGGCCCTGATCCCCGCCCAATCCCATATATTTCGGAGCCAAGAGATCTGGCTTCTGCTTTCTGCCTTTTGTCCACACCTCGTCGACTCTTTTTTTTTGCCTTTTATGATTAGGTGCAATTATTGTCCATACCAAACAGTTCTCCATCCAATGTTGGAGATTCCAGCTTATGTTGTTATATCGTTATACTCTAGGCCTTTGTGTAGGAAATGCATTCTGCTCTTTTTCGAATAACGGATTCACTCTTCCTCCCGAACTAGGAATCTTTGCTCCAGAGATGGTGGAAGCCAACTCTCCAGCAACATTCATGAAATTGGGTATTTCTCCAGCTCTGTTCATGGTGTTCGCTCCGTTCTGGAAACCACTACTTATCCTGTTTAGTATATCACCAGCTATATCCAGGCCAGTGTTTTGACCCCTCGCGCTAGGCGGAGAAAGCGAATCACCGATACTCTTCAATATGTCACTTGTTAAACCGAACCCCATGTTTTGAGCTTTTACACCAAAAAATAATGATAATAACAGAAAACAAGTCACTCTGTTGATTTTCATCATAATTTATTACTTAGCTTTTATTTGGTAATATGTAAGACGTGTGTTTTTAAAAGGTTTCTTGAACAGTGTGGATTACTCATCAAAAATATTGTCTTTTTATACAGTATTTTATCAAATCTGATAACCTTTTCAACTGTCATATACAATCAATCAGGGTAACTTTGAACTCTTGGGTATCATTGAACAAAACCAACAAATTTTCAAATTTTGACATCTCAAAATAGATTAAAAAGAATTTGAAAGTTATGGTATTCACAAGGCTGACGACCTGTCGAAGACTGGATTCAGTGATCACTTTATTAACCTTTCTACCCATAATTGACAACCATACTACTGTTGATCTTAGGTAGAAAATGCTAAAATCCACAGATAATTGGTCTACACATTTTGTACATAATAAGCAAGGTAAATAATTAATACAACTCCCATTATAAAAAAAATGCAAAGGATTATAACCTGGACTACAGGTCGGATGTGCCAGTGGTGTCTAGTGAATTTCCTTTAGCGGATAGTGGTTCGCTGTTATTTTGTACCAGTGTTACATTTGACCGCGGTCTCCCCTACCATACGTTTGTATACATGAGTATAAGTACGGTATCGACCAGATTAATTAATATATTATCAATATTGTTATTAAAATTAATATAATGTATTGTCAATATTGTTACGAAAAAATATGTAATTAATTAACGTTTTATCACAACTTATTTGCCGTTAAACTTAAAATATAAACGTAAATACATATTCGTAGTTATTTCTTTCTTACCAACAAAAAGTGTTGAATTAAAAATTTAAGACAAATGAAATAGGAAGTGAACCACAGCAAGTTTAAAAATATATAATTAGTCAAAATGCTGTTTTTTCTTCTAACACCTACCCTGATTACAAATTCATTGCACGCCACTGAAAACACGAGTATGGATTGAAATAGTGACTGAAAATAGAACTGAAAATCGTTAATTATAGTGCAACCGTAGACCAAGGCGAACTTTAATTAATAATATGCAAATTATGGATCACAAATCAGTCACTTCTTTCAACAATGTCATATATCAAAAAATTGTTTTTTCAGGAGGTGGTTTTTAAATTTTAAAAATATAAAGAAATGTATTATTTATTGATTTGGCATTAACTTTGTGGAATGACATGATTATTTTATTAAAATTAAACACTTGAATAATCCACTTAACCTAGTTTTATTTTTATTTACGACTAGTTTCGAAAAACTTTTGCTGGGATATAGTACATTTTCTAAATATTCCGAAAACATGCACAACAGAAAATTGATGGTTTTTGATATATGACGTTGTTGAAAGGAGTGAGTGAAATAACGACTAAAATCGTTTAAACTACTACAAGTATTTAGGCATTTTACTCCGAGATGATTAAAATATTAAAATGAGGAAAGATATTACAAGAAATATTTTAATAAAAATACTACTACTACTTCTACTACCACCACGCCGTTTCAGAAAGGCAGAAAGGATGTAACGCCACACTCTTCTGTCCTGACATACACTCCTCGTCTCCTTCACATCAATATATCTAGTCATACATGCCCTCCGATTACGCAGACTTTTGACACCACCAGATTTTAGGTTCTGATTGATCTGATCGTGCCAAGCCTTTTTCGGTCAACCTCGTTCTGTTTTCCCGCTCACGTTCTCCACGTATATTTTCTTAGTCATTCTCTCGTTATCCATTCGCTCCACATGTCCATAAAGAACTGTTCCTAATATTTTGAATTATTCTTTTATTATTATAATATATATATATATATATATATATATATATATATGTATATATATATATATATATATATATATATATATATATATATATATATATATATATATATATATATATATATATATATATATATATATATATATATATATATATATATATATATATATATATATATATATATATATATATATATATATATATATATATATATATATATATATATATATATATATATATATATGTATATATATATATATATATATATATATAAAAATATATATATATATATATATATATATATATATATATATATATATATATATATATATATATATATATATATATATATATATATATATATATATATATATATATATATATATCATGTATTTAACATCCCTTACTTATTCTAAGATTATTTGTACATATTTCTTATTAGGTATAGTATATAATGTATATTTTCAATATCGTTTAGGTCAACCCCCATCTGAAACAGATGTGAATCCTTCGCTACAACAACAAACTTCACAAAGTTCTTTTACTTGTTCGTGTTTCAGTAGTTCTCCTGAAAGCGATCGCCATATGTGCTCTGAATAACATCCCAGACAAAGCTAACAAAAACGTCCCCCAAACAACAACTTGTACGGCCAAGATACACTTCTTGTAACGATTCCGTTAATGTAGAAACGATAATTTAACGAATTTATTGAATTCATAAATGCAGAGTTATCATTTCGTATAGCCAGTTCGTTCGGCAAATACGAAGTATTAAAAATAATAATAAAACATTTTGAGTATGTCCAAATACTTGTTCACAAATCTGGTTAAATTATTCATTCCTTCGAGTAATTTTTACGTTTTTTTTGACACCTCAACATCGTCAACAGTCTAGGCATCTACAGGACTTACGACTGTTACGGGTTTGGTGTAAACAAAATATTTAAAAAAATATATATATTTATGACAAAATTTTTGAGTTTGTCCAAACACTTGTTCTCAAATTTGGATTATCTCCGCTTTGAAGTTATTTTTACATCTCAACACACATAGATGAAAAAAATAAAGCAGTCTCTGGGCATTCACAAAGCTTACAACCGTTATAGGCTTGGTGTAAACCAAATATATTTTTAAAAAAAAAACAACGAAATAAAAATAATAAAAAATCAATAAAAAATAACTAATTAACCATCACGCCGCTTCCCCGCAGGGGTAGGCAGAGAGAATAGAACGCCACACCACTCTGTTTTTGCAAATATTTTTCGCCTCTTCTACGTTCATGCATCTCCTCATATATACCCGCCGATTGTTACGACCCCTAAATTTGGCATACCTGATCGGACCAACCAATAAAAGTTTAATAGATTTATATTATCCACTGACACTTCGTGATGGAATTGAATTTTTAATTTATTATCAGATTAAAACCAATATTTTCAGCTTTTCCACTTTTTTTATTAATAAATTTTTATTAAATTAATTTCTCAATAAAATTATATCAAATCATGGTTATCAACTCCTGCCTTCTTTTATATATAACATAACAATTTGTATAGCCTCTCACCAGTCTGATGATGTCGGTAACGACGAAACCCGGTCGCTGGTCAAATAAAAAAAGTGGAAAAGCTAAAAATATTGGTTTTAATCTAATAATAAAATAAAAGTTTAATTTTATTTACAACAATTTGAGTGTGTTCAAATACTTATTCACTCGTAGTTTCTTTTCCAATTAAAATTTGTTTTCACATTTTAACATCTAAACATGTTAGTTTGGGTATGTCGTATTCTTCTTCATCTATTTTGAGATGTCAAAATATAAAAAAATTAAGTCCCAACAAGCTTTTTATTTAGACTGAAGTACCTTTTTACATAATTTATATTTGATGCACTATCTTTGTGATTTTCCGTTTTTATAATTAAAATGTAACTTTGTTTTGAAATCAGTATAGTTATTTTATTAAAACTCAATTATAGTGTCTACCGGTTAGCTTCGAAACCGGTAGACATTATAATTAAGTTATAATAAAATATTTATAGTGATTTTAAAACAAAGTTACATTTTAATTATACCTCTTTTATCTTCATCTTGGTTATTAATTCTCCACCCTTACTAACTGCTTCAAAGTACTAGACTTTACATAGGGGTGTATTTTTCATTTTTCCTTCTAGTGATGTATAGTTTTAGTGCACGAAACAAAGACCATGAACTTCGTTTGATGGTTCGGTATTGAACGCTTGACAAATTGGCGCAACTCGCGAGCTGTTTCACCATCGATCACAGCGAGAAGCGACGATTTTATAGACACCCATTAGACGTTTGACGTTGCTTTGTGAAATATAGCTTTTGACAGGGATAAGGGTAGAAATAATATCTATCGACAATTTTTAAGAAAGCAACACGAACGCTGAAGAAATATTTTTTTAGTTTAAAATTCAAGTTCACAATATTTCGAGTTTTTTAAAAATCATTGTTCACATAGCTGGGTTTGGCCACTTAGGAGTTGTTTATTTTAACAGCTCAACAAAGATGAAGAATAATATGGAAGTCTGGGTATTAACAGGGCTTAAAACCTGGCATAGGGTGGTATGTTATATATAGGTGATCACTTCATATGTACACTTATAACATTCGCTATTCTACCCATGATTGTCAACCACACCTTACCGTCATATATTTAACGATCGATGTAATATTTCATGAGTTTGACGGAGTGCCTTTTACACCATTTGGCGTGAATTTGGGTTTAAATAAGTTTTTTTTTATATATAATATTTAAATATAAATATAAACATGTGTGGTCAGGTCAGGAGTCGAAATAACCAGCAGACATGTTCTCTTCGATTCCGCGGCTTCACATGTTAGCCAATGCTTTTGAAAGTATAGATTTATTTAATATATTGTTACCCTCCTTGAAATCTGTACTTTCTCAGCATTTCTACTCCATGTTATAATGGATAAATTTAAACGTTGTGTTTCACTCTCTCTTACTGCTCACCGATAGTGTTTGAAGGAGACGTGTATTACTAGTGCTTACTGTTATTTTATTTTTTCACTATGATTTTATGTTATAAGACTATTACATTTGTTACATCACTTTTTGTTTCTCTGTTAGTGTATTCATTAGTGTATTTTTTGTTTTTGTATTAGATACTGCATATATATATATATATATATATATATATATATATATATATATGTAATAAAATAACTAGGTACCTACCTGTACATTTTATTAAGTACTTACAAAAAGTACCTACATAAAACAGTTCTACCACCAGATGCCGCATGCGTCGCTCAGAATAAAACAAAAGACTTCCGATAATATTATTAACTGTCAGAATCAGATAGATAGATAGATAGATAGATATAAAAATGATTATAAAGATAAATTAAGAATAAACTTTAATTACAAAGCAACACATTGTTTATTTTATTATTATACACCCACATTACATATTATTTACACTTAATTTTCAAAAGGAAAATATTACCACGTTATATATATATATATATATATATATATATATATATATATATATATATATATATATATATATATATATATATATATATATATATATATATATATATATATATATATATATATATATATATATATATATATATATATATATATATATATATATATATACATATATATATATACATATATATATATATATATATATATATATA
Organism: Brachycentrus maculatus; assembly: GCF_059751285.1. Lineage (NCBI taxonomy): Eukaryota > Metazoa > Arthropoda > Insecta > Trichoptera > Brachycentridae > Brachycentrus > Brachycentrus maculatus. The sequence goes on along the minus strand of NW_028281263.1, from coordinate 183,883 downwards.
TATATGTATATATATATATATATATATATATATATATATATATATATATATATATATATATATATATATATATATATATATATTTATATTTATATATATATATATATATATATATATATATATATATATATATATATATATATATATATATATATATATATATATATATATATATATATATAAATATATATATATATATATATATATATATATATATATTTATATATATATATATTTATATAAATATATATATATATATAAATATATATATATATATATATTATATATATATATATATATATATATATATATATATATATATATATATATATATATATATTAAAAAAATGTTAAAGATTTATGTATTTTTAAGTTTATTTTTCAACAAAGATAAAGAAAATAAAATGTGTTCTATTTATGAAAAATTATTCTGTTACATTGTAATATCACTGACGCTGTGTTAGTTGTTCCAGGATTTTATATCCAGCTTTCCGTAAAAGTACATTATAATTCGAATAACAAACATACTTAAATGCATTGTAACAGTAAAAGGCTTTATATGTTGCAGTAAACAGCGATATATTAGCCAATTTGCGAAGTTTCAGCTCCCGGATCGCTTCTGGTTAATAAATTAACCATCATGTGCTCTTCAGGGCCACCGCGCACGGATCAGAGAATAAATATTTGAAAATATCGTACGTAGTCGCAATATAAATACAAAAACAGCGAAACCCGGATTCTACATTTCACCGCCAACTGCGTATAATTATTTCAGTCCCGATAGATATTTGTACATTTATATCCCGCATTTGCGTCTTTTCCCACAGTTTACGTCGCAAATATCCTTCGATTTTTGACTCTACCTGTAACGGTTTTTTTTTCATCATTCGCGATCATCGTTAACGTGTAGTTTTTACGTTTTTTTATTGATTTATTTGTTAAGTATGCTGTACCCAGCAGGCCGTGATTTTTTTCAACAAAAATGTGAATGCTTTTAGAAATATGACTGTTACATTGATAATATCGGTAAATTGTAAAATTTAAACGTTTCTTTATGTTTCTAGTAGATGTTTTTATATATTCTAATTTAAAAAATAATGTAATTTGAAATCATTTTTTTTTCATATTTATTTATTTCATAGATACATACATTTTTTTAACTAAATGTTTTACGGCTCTTTAGGCATGGCCTGAGTTGAGCCGAAATACTTACAAGTAAAGACTTTTTTTTATTAATATTTGTTTTTTTTTTTAATTTTGTCCGCCTCCATAGTGTAATGGTCAGCTCGCTCGGCTACCGTTCTGGAGGTCCCGGGTTCGATTCTCAAGGGGGGTAAAATAAATATAAGTGATTTTATCACTGTAATATTTATTCAATATTACCATGGACTGGTACCTGAAGCGGAGGGCTGATCACCTTTCCTTCATGTGTTAACGATCAAAATAACACTGCGTTTATATGACACAGTGCCCTATGCACCATTGGGGTGCGGATTAGGGTTTTATTATTATTACATTATTATAATAGATACAATTACGATTTACAGTATAGAGGTTTAACAATAAAATAATTCCACCTGGACTTTGATAAATTCACTTTCTACCTTGTCGCTTCCAACGAGAAGCAACCATTGACGGACACTGTTCTTAAAGACATGATTACTACTGGAATTCTTAATGGTTACGATAATTAATTAATTAATTAATAATGAATTCTTAACGGTTGCTTGCGATAAGCACAAACGAGAGCGCGATTACGCGCTCATTTTGTTTGGCCAGCCTGGCGAGCACGGAATTGGAGAGCGCGTTAACGCGCTCGTGGCACCGAAACGGTTAAGTCATTAAAAATTTTACAAAAAAAAAATAAAAATTTTAATATTTTTTTTGCCTCTAATGAATACATTCCCTCCATTTAGGTTTTTATTTGCAAAAAAAAACATTCTTCTTGTTCTGCCTTGTGGTCGACATCTTACCTTTTTTGTGTATTCAATAACTACGTGAATTTTCCGGGGATTTTTCTGTGGAGATACGAGAAGATATTTTTTTTCTGAAACGCCCCTAAATGTGCCATGGTAAATGCATCCGAAAGTAGGGTAAACTGAAATATTAAAGGTGTGAAGAGACGGAAAAGAATTGGAGGGTTCTGAAAAAATAAGAAAAAGTATCTCAAAATTAGGTTAGGATAAAAGGTTTGCCAAGTTTTTCAGCTCTTGAAAAAGTTCTGAAAATCCCTTAAAAATGCGTATAAGTCGTTTCATTTCAAAATGGTCATAGTCACCATGGATTAAAATTCATAAAAAATGAAATGAAAAGATTTTATTAAGGTTACAATAATATTTAATTGTTTTATATCATAAAAACGATCATAAACGGATGATAAATACTTCATCTAAAATCAAATGAACTCAAATAAAAATATATGTTTTATAAAAAGAAACAACGTTGTTTTATACCACTTTTTTATTATTAGTACACTTTAACCAACCAGTTTCGACAAGAACCTTGTCATCATCAGGGTTTTTTTAAATTCTAAAACATTAAAAACATTAAAATACTCATAGTTAATAACATTCCCTTACCAAAAACTTCCACACACTCCGTCCACCATATGAAAATATGATTTAAAAAATATGATTTAAAAACTCCTAAATGTTATTTTATTGTGCATTGCGTACCAACTCCAAATAACTACGAATGGAATGTAATTAAGTTTATAAAATGTACCACAAAGTATCTGCAAAAACATTCAAGAAAAAAAATTGTATTTCTTTTCTTCTTCTTACCCTTGTCCACACCTAATAGTGCATAAGGCACTGCATCGAATTGACGCAGTCTAATCTTGATGGCTACATGCATGAATGCAAGAGGTCTATTTTGCGCTTCAGGTGCCAGTCTAAATATAACTTATAAACCATCACGCCGCTTCTTTGCAGAGGTGAGCAGAGAGAATGGCACTCTATGCTAATAATATATCTTGCCTCTTCCACATTCATTCATTTTCTCATACATACCCGACGCTTATTCCGGCTCTTGACCTGATCACACCCAAATATTTGAAATACTTGATCACGCTAAGTTTTTGTCGAAAAAATACACGCTTTCGGCTATGTTGTCTTCGCCAATGTGTCACCAACATACCCACATTCCTTACAGTATATATTTTATAAAAATGTGTGTTTATATTTGTTTATATTAAAATCAAAAGCTGTTTATAATCATATAGAAAATATGTGAATTTCCTGAAAACAATTCTGAAAGGCTTCTGAAAAATCGCCTGTATTCGAAAATTACATTACTATACCTATATATATATTTTTTTAAATAAGGCATTCCACCCATATGGAGAGTGATCTCTGCCTGAACCATAAAAAAAAACAGAATTATGCAACAATGGCACGGAATAAAAGATATCAGATTCAGGAAGGTAGGGACAAGTACGTACAAGTACATATAACTACTTATTTTTCTATTTTTTTTTTATTTTTTTATTTATTTTTTTAAATTTTTTTTTGACATCTCATCAAAGATGAAGAAGAATATGGAAGTCTGGGCATTTATGGGGCTGACGACCGTCATAGGCTAGTTTAAGTGATCACTTTACACACGTGTAACATTCACCAATTCTACCCATTATTGACAACCACACTACTCAAATTCTTTGAAGTTCCATATATATGAACCAATTTAGAAACCTTGTTCTTGAATCACTAGAACTTCACTAGAGATATCTATTGGTGAGATGTAAACAAGTATTTGGACACACTCAAAATGTTGTACATATAACTACAACAGGTCAACGTAACGGGACTGTTTGTCAGTATATTAAAATAGATTTATACCCGAATTGCAACAATATAAACTTACACAGCAAAACAAGATATCAAACACAACTGTACATTAAACACATTAAAATAAACAAGGTCCGGTTTACTATACCTATATTGAAATCTTCATTTCTAGTAGATTCAAAGTCCAAAACAAAATATTTGTCAATTTTTATCATTTTGTCGTTGTACCTTGTTTACAATATAATATATCGTCATTTTATTGGAAACATTTGATATGTGACGTCATTGATTCATAAAAATTCTGCTACCTAACCCCGATACAGGTTCCCGCAGGAATCAGGAAATATAAAATATATATTTATGGATGCCTCATTTATCATTTCAAATATGAAATTTGTGACATGTTTGCGTCGAGCGCTATCAATTTCGTTGATGGTATTTTTAGAAAAGTGTATTTTTCATATTATTTTTTGACATCTCATCAAAGATGAAGAAGAATATGGAAGTTTGGGCATTTACGGGGCTGACGACCGTCATCAGCTGGCTTAAGTGATCACTTTACACACGTGTAACATTCACCAATTCTACCCATTATTGACAACCACACTACTCAAATTCTTGGAAGTTCTTTATATATGAACCAATTTAGAAACCTTGTTCTTGAATCACTAGAACTTCACTAGAGACATCTATTGGTGAGATGTAAAGAAGCTTTTTACTAAGCAGAAACTCTTATATTATTGCTCTTATGTAATTGGAGATAATCCAGATTTTGTGAACAAGTATTTGGACACACAAAAATGTTGTAAGTGTATTTTTCGACATGGGAATCGCACATACTCGGGTGTTCATCTTGCTCGAGACATTACAAATACGGAAATGCAACACCGAGTACCTTAGCTGTAATAATTATTCTTCTTTCACTTCCTTTCCCATATACCAGCAATATTCTTTATCATTATCAATCATTATCAACATCGGTTAAGCAAGATTCGTCAATATCCAATTTAAACCCCGCCCACTCCTTTCAACCTACGAGTATAAAAGGTGGTTCATTAATAATTTTTAAGCCTAGTGCGTGTTTGACCTTGGCTCTTAACGCATGTTTGTCCTGCAACCATTAGTGCATGTTGGTCTTCGGGTCGACCAAAAATCGCATGTGTTAAACATTTTGTGTAGTTTTAAGTGTAAAAAATATTATCAATATAATACAATACTTAAATTCACTCAAATTAAATTAATTTTTCAACAAAATTATATCCAATCATGGTTATCAACTCCTGCCTTGTTTTATTTATAACATAACAATTTGTATAGCCTCCCACCAGTCTGATGATATCGGTAACGACGAAACCCGGTCGCTGATCAAATAAAAATTAAGTGGAAAAGCTAAAAATATTGGTTTTAATCTAATAATATATTAAAATGCAATTACATCACGAAGTGTCAGTGGATAATATAAATCTTGTTTAAAGTGTGTTAATAGTGCTATGGTGGTGAAGGGTAGTATTGTTTGCATGCTGTGGTAGTGATTGTCCTGACGAAGAGACGGGTACGTCTCGAAGCTGGTAGATATAAAAATCTCGGTGAGTGGTTTTATAATAATAAAATTAACATTTTTGTAAAAAAATAAATAAATAAATATCCTTAACTTGAATCCTGTAAAACATAAATTAATAAATTTCAAAAATTAAAAATGGCCATCCAACACACCGCTTTTCCGTAAGGGTAGGCAGATATAAAAAACGTGACATCAATCTGTTTTTGCAAAAATCCACAAAAATCCTTCGCCTCTCTACATTCATGCATCTCCTCATACACATTCGCTGATGATCCGGCTTTTGACCTGACAACATTCAAGGATTTGAATATTTGATCATGCCAAGATTTCTTCGGTTTGCTCATGTTTCTCTGCTTCTATTACCAACCGCATTCGTCTTATAAATTTATTTTACTTCCTGTTATTTTTCACTTGTTCATTCCACACGCCCAAACCATCACAACATACCTTTGATTTAATCTATAATGTTCTTATAATAGATTATCTCCTTAATCACCATTGAACATCAATCGAACATCGTATTGCGTCACATTATTCCGTGAGATCGCATTTTGACTGCATTCAGTCTACTTTTATCTTTCGTTTGCTGACTCTATCAAACTTTTTTACCCCTTTATCGATATATTTGTATCGAAGGACTTATTTCTGGGCTTGTCGTTCTTAGGACGTTGACTGGGAGTCTTTATCCCAAGAGCGACAAGGCACAAACAGATCCTTAGGATTTACAAAAAGAAGAAGAAGAAGAAGACTAATTTCTCTGCCTCCACTTAATCGCGATCGAAAAAACACGGTATCAATTCAATACTTTCGGTGCCTTATTCGGCTACAGACAGTGACTAATTTTGATAAATAAATAAATTAAATATTTAGTGAAAAAAGAGAAGAAGCTGCAAGGTACCGGCATGATAGTATATTTAATATTCATAACTCTTCGCCTTTTTTTCGATTCTGAAATATCAGTTATCCGATGGGAATTTATCCTTTGCAAAATACATATTTTTTTATTAATCTAAGAGCATCCGGAGGGGTAGTATGACGCGGAGCGCCTGGGGTCTGAAACAGTATATTTTTCACTTCCTTCCTTCTTAATTTATTTATATACAAACACACATACGTGAATGTATATATATATATATATATATATATATATATATATATATATATATATATATATATATATATATATATATATATATATATATATATATATATATATATATATATATATATATGTATATATATATATATATATATTTATATATATATATATATATATATATATATATATATATATATATATATATATATATATATATATATATATATATATATATATATATATATATATATATATATATATATATATATATATATATATATTATATATATATATATATATGTTTATATGCTTTTTGGATGCATGCAAGTTCCAAACTCTGGATTATTTTGACACACTGGGAAACGGCTTACGGATCATGCATACATTCAAAAATGGTCTCAGCTGAATGAAAGCTTCCTCAGTCCAACATAAATGTCAATCCATATGTTTAACGTCATGAGTGTTTTAGTAGTTCCAAAAATTGGAGTACTATGGTTGTCAATCATATCGTAGTCATACAGGAGAAAGTGACCAAATTAATTTGTTTACAAAAATGTGATCATTGACTATTTGATATTTTACGAGCTTAATATTGCCCTGAAAAAATCCGAAAGGTTTTTAAGCTTGGAAGTGTAATATATTGACTTGTTAAAAATGACTAACTGCATTGATGTTTATTTTCTTGCCAAGAAAAATTTACTTTCATGACTCTCCTGAACATTTTACGTTTTGTTAGTTGGTCACTTTTCCTGTACGACGACGATATGTATAATGGTGAATGCTGCACGTGTATTTAGTAATCAATTAACTAGTCTATGACAGTTCATAACCTTTGTCAATATCCATACTTCTATATTCTTCTTCATCTTTGATGATATGCAAAAAAAATGTTAATATGTGTATTGTTTAAATAAAGCTCTAGGGTTTTATTTACCCTATCAGGAGCCTGGAAGGTTAAGCATGAAACACCTGCTACAAAAGTTATAATCCTCTAAATATTTGATTACTTTCTCGAGGCGATGAGAAAAATCTTGGCAATCAGCTCAAGAGTCCCTCTAAAATTCTCATTGATAATTCATACCCTTATCTGACCAATCCTCTTTTAGAAAGTCTTGATTATATTTATCCCATACGAATTATTAACGAACCAAAAAAAATCGTTTTCTGAATTTGTACATTTTAATTTTTTTTTTAAATACTTTACAATATTTTGATTGTGTCCAAATACTTGTTCACAAAATCTGGATTATCTCCAATTACAGGAGTTATTTTCATATTATTTTTTGACATCTCATCAAAGATAAAGAAGAATATGGAAGTCTGGGCATTTATGGGGCTGACGACCCCGATGTGATTCAAGAACAATGTTTCAAAATTTGTTCATATGTATAGAGCTTCCATGAATTTGAGAAGTGTGGTTGTCAATAATGGGTTGAATTGGTGAATGTTACACGTGTGTAAAACAATCACTTAAACCAACCTATGACGGTCGTCAGCCCCGCAAATGCCCAGACTTCCATATTCTTCTTCATCATTGATGAGATGTCAAAAAATAAAATATAAAAAAATATTTGATCTATTGTGACACGCGTTTCGATGCATTCCGTATCAATTTCAAACACCGTATGGATTTTAAGAAATAGTAGAAATAATAGTAGTATTTATCAAGTAAAACTAAAATTGGATAAATATTACCACAAAATGGCGAATCAATTAGTGAAATCAAATTGTTTTAAACATATTTTACTTTAAATAATGTTGTGAATTACCGTAACAAACTAATCATCACTTAGCTTCCTCGTAGGGATATGCAGATAGAATAGATCCCCATATCAATATGTCTTTAAACCTATTATTTACCTCTTCCATATTCATACATTTATCATACGCAAACGCCGATCATTCCAACTCCTGACCTGACCTATTTCAAGTATTTGAAATACTTGATCATGCCAAGTTTTCCTCGGTTTTCTTCTGGTTCTAATATCTAAATTTTAGAGTTGTGACCTTGGGACGTTGAAGGTTAAAAAGAAGGTCGGAGCTGTTTCTTTTTTATCAGTGGAAACATAGACAAAGGTCATTGTCATATTGTTAATTAAGGGATTTTTTTATTGAATTTCTACTTTTTCAAAATGTTGCAGTTTGTGACTTTTTGTATTAATCATTTTTAAGATTTCTACCTCGTTGTTGTATATTTATGACCATTATCTGTTGAATGGTTAGCAAATTCTGAAAAATAATTATTTATTAAACATAACTCATTTTCCTGATTCATGATGCACATTTTCTTTTGATGAAAACAAGATTTATTCATTTTTTTATTCATTTAATGTATTTACATTTTTATTTATAACATAATAACATTTGAATCATTTATACATATGGAGAACTTTTATATTTCGATTCGCTGTGCCTCTCCATAAAAGAGTCTGTGCTCTTGTGCTTGGAAAGGGACTTACACTCGTGGTTTAATGTTATATAATAAAAGATATAATAGTTTTTTTTTATATATTTTTTTTAAGATTTAAATGTATAGAGCTTTAATTTTTTTCGCAAGGATTTTTAAATCATCTATTTTTTTATTTCTTTAGGGAATTTATTGAAATGTTTGATCGCCAAATATTTGAAGTTTTGCTGAAATTGCTTGGTGTTGCATTTTGGAGTAGAAAAATCGTTTAATAATCTCGATGATAATTTTTTTGTTAGATTTAAATAGTTGTCACCCTTGAGTATTTGAAAAACTGCGGTTTTTTATAAACATTTTTTTAGATGTCATTATAATTTGATTTTTGTTCAATCTATCCCAAGCTTTTTGATAAATTGTGAAAAAACAAAGTGAAATGAAAGTGAATATACGACTTTCTTTAGTAAAATTCTACATATTTCTTAAAAGTTAGCCAGTTTCATATAAAATATATATTTTAAAAAATTAACGAGTTTTCAAGTCCTTTACCCTACTCTAATACGTCTAAAATCAGGGTTTTCTAATCTATAACAAGGGAGAAGAAGACTAACAATAAAAAAACAGTAAGCATATTTCAATTTTACATTAACTATGATTACATCTTTGATGTTAAGTCATTAAAATAGTTTAATTTCGTGATAAAAGCTCTTTTAATAGGTCTAGCATACGACGCATTGGTTAGGGATGGAATTTCAGAAAATAAAACTTAACGTTTAGCTGGGGGCAATGAAACAGAATTATTATTATTCTCTTATCTGAAGCCGTATAGTTTCATGGAAGATGCTCAGCTAAGGATCTAACGTAAAGCGTCAGCTTTCAGAACACACATTCTCGTAAGGGCTTAATTATCGAACATACTCGTATGTTACCAAACGTTACTATCTTTCTTCCCTTCCTTTAAACCCTGTATGTACCAAATGGTGCATAGGACACTGCATCATTATATACCAATTTTATTTACCTCAAATTTTATTCTATTATGTGCAGTTTGACTAAGAAATGTCAGTACAAAATTTAATTTAAGCTAAGATAATAACAAAGAAAATGATATTTTCTGGCATTTCTCATGTTTGTGTTTATAATCCAGGATTCGGACCTCACATACTAATAAAAAAGTTTCTGCTCAGTAAAAAAGCTTATTTTCATCTTACCAATAGATGCCTCTAGTGAAGTTTTGGTGATTCAAGAACAATGTTTCAAAATTGGTTCATATATATAGAACTTCCAAGAAGTTGAGTAGTGTGGTAGTCAATAATGGGAACAATTGGTGAATGTTACACGTGTATAAAGTGATCACTCAAACCAGCCTGTCATCAGCCCCGTAAATGCCCAGACTTCCATATTCTTCTTCATCTTTGTTGAGATGTAAAAAATAATATAAAAAAATTAAACTTAATGATAAAAAAAAATCATATATTATCACCACTTTTTATACCGGGTAGCGTTGGGCATGGACCGCCAGTAAGATATTTTACAAACGTTTTTGGGACAATTCCAACAGCTGTCGCAAACTCACTGACACCCAATCTTTCATATAATTTTAGTTGTAAAATTATTATATTAAGCCTTGAATAAGATGTACCAAAACGCATGGTGCACTAAAAATGTGTACTAACGAAATTAAAACTATAAATGATAAAAACTTTCAACCGCATTCCCGGATCTGATATCGAATCTCTAGGCTTTCTGACATTATTAAAAGTAATTTATAATTATTTTTTAAGCAATAACTTTGTGATTTTTCATTTTTTAATTAAAATATTATTTTGCTTTAAAATCACTTTAAATGTTTTATTATAACTTAATTATAATGTTTCGAAGCTTATCGGTAACTTATCGATGGAAAGAGCATACAAGATGTAAGAGTAATAATTATCATTCTGAATTTGCCAATCACCTAATAGAAAATAATCAAACATTTGATAAAAATAAAGGTCTAAATAGATTACACACATGCAACAGAGGACATAAATTTGATTACTTAGAAATATAAGAAATTAAAAAAGTTATACATAATAATTTATAACTCATAAATACACAAGTAAACGATTTTTCTAAAAGTCCGTTATTAAATATGTTTCCAATCACCCAACATTCATGATCCCTTTTGACTGTGACTGCTAATCAACATAAAGCCACTTGAGATCTACCCAAGCTTTTTTGAATTTTATTCCTAATTTTGTTTATTGTATCCCAATTTTACTTTGAATTTAATATATTTAAGTTTTGTACTGATATTTAAACGGAACTGCATTTAATGCAATAAAATAACATCTTCATAGTTTTTTAGTAAAATATGTGTGAACAAAACTATATACTTATTATTGAATTATACTGTGAAGTTATATTTTACAAAGTTAAAATTATAACTTTTGTCACTGCCAATCTAAATAATTACAAATTTGGAAAACTACCAGTACTAAAGTACCCCAGTATAGACCGTGGATGAGTAGTTAGTTCAGTTAGTCAGCTAGATTCTGAGTGGTGTACATAGTTGTCCATAGTGGGTAGAATTGGTGAATGTGTTACACGTGTGTAAAATGATCACTCAAACCAGCCTATGACGGTCGTCAGCCCCGTAAATGCCCAGACTTCCATATTTTTCTTCATCTTTAATGAGACGTAAAAAAAAGAATAATAAATATTTATTATAATATCTGCTTACTTTTTTTTGCTACACCCAACACATTGAATTTCACGCATAAATGATTCCCAGTAAAGGACAATTTCTTTTACATTATATCTACATGTCTCACGATTTTTGTAATAAATATCTTATCGACGTATTTGAGGCATTAACTCTCGCTCATACAAAAATTTTGGAAGAATTTCAAGATTTTTTCCGTACATAAATGAGCATATTTTTTACAACCGATAGTATTAAACACGACTTCCGCATGCCTCAACTGCGGTCTATCATAAGCGTACGACATATAAATCAACATGAAATCGAAAAGTCTCTGTCTTCAAAAGCTATGAAAATAATATTCAATACTTTGGATAATAATAAAATAATAATTAAACCTTTATCCGCACCCCAATGGTGCATAGGGCACTGCGTCATATAAACGCAGTGTTATCTTGATCGTCTACACATGAAGGAAAGGTGATCAGCCCTCCGCTTCAGGTACCAGTCCAGAGTAATATTGAATAAATATTACAGTGAAAAAATCACTCATATTTATTTCACCCCCCCTGGGAATCGAACCCGGATCTTCCAGAACGGTAGCTGAGCGTGCTGACCATTACACTACGGAGGCGGACACTTTGGATAACTAATTTTATATTATTTTTTAACATCTCAACATAGATAAAGAAGAATATGTAAGTCAGAGCATTCACGGGGCAAACGACCGTTATGTTGGTTTTAGTGATCACTTTACACACGTCTTACATTGAACAATTCTACCCACGATTGACAACAACACTACTCCAATTCTCTGAACTTCTTTATATATATATATATATATATATATATATATATATATATATATATATATATATATATATATATATATATATATATATATATATATATATATATATATATATATATATATATATATATATATATATATATATATAAATATATATACGAAGTTATAAAAGAACAGGTAAACAAATTTATGAGGCACATTGGAAATAGAAGAATGAATTTTAAATTGGCATGATCAAGTATTTAAAGTATTTGAAAAAAAATGGCTAGGTAGGGGTGGAAATAATTGTCGGGAACGTATGAGGAGATGCATGAATGTGGAAGTGGCGAAGATTTTTTGCAGACAGACAAGTGTGGCGTTCTATTTTCACGTAATGGTTACATGGTAATACTTATCAGTTAGGACTTGCTACCATAAAAAAAACTTAAAAGGACCAAAATGCGACAAAAACGTTCCTCCTTATGACATTGTCCAAATTTGTTTAAACCACGAATACATTTTCCTTATCTGAGTCTCATAAAATGGTATGTGGTACACGGTTACCTTAGGAATTTAAAACTGTTTTGAAGCTGAAATCCCCGTCAATATTGTGACGTCATTTCCGGATATCCGCGTTTCGTGTTTTCAGGAACATCCGGTTCGGATAAAAGCATTGGCTCGTATTTACCTCCTGTTTGTGAAACATTTTTCGAAATGTGTCGGTCATAATCAATCTGTATTACAATTTTTATTACCGAGGGTGGTGATTTCGCATAAAGTAATGTATCCTCGTTTGTCGGAAGTCTCGCGTCACGCACATCAAATTTTATTTAATTTCGTTCTAATTAAAATCGTTATTTTTTACTCCAATATTATAAATATTAACTATATGAAACAATATCACTATATTTGAAACTATATTAAAATAATTTAATTGTTATTTTATTATAAATATGTGTAATATATATATATATATATTTATTTAGTTTTACATAGTTATAATCAGTAATTAAGCCAAAAACACTAAATGTAGTTTTTCTAAAATTATTTTTATTGATTATTTTATAGAATTCATGTATATAATTAATTTATATTGATAGATATTTCTAAGTAGAAATACCTGCCAAGTAACTTAGAATTAAGTGACTAAATGAAATGAGTTGGCATAAATTTTAGTTCTTAAGCGTATGTGTAAACGAAAAAAATCAGCAACAAAAAAATTATAATGAGTTGCCACATGAAGCATCATATTATCACAATATATTTTTTAGTGAAACTAAAAAAATAATATAAATATATTTAAAGCAAAGGGAGGATCAGATAAGGAATTGCAAGGGTAGAGGTAGAGATAATCAAGGAAAATATTATACAGTCGAACTCGGTTATAACGAGCACGGTTATAGCGAGATCTCGGTTAAAACGAGGAAAAATACGTTGACATTTTGTTTTCATATTTTCTTTATACATTTATTCATAGTTTTAACAAGCTACATTTCGGCTACAATACCACCGGGCTAGATTAATATGACCAATGCCGCCGGAAACGGATTTCGTTTATGACAATACTTCAGATACTAAGTACCTAATTTGTATTTTTAAAGAAAAATGCATATTCTCGGATATAACGGTTATAACGAGCAAATTCAGCCGGTCCCTTCATCCTCGTTATAACCGAGTTCGGGTATATGTAATGAGCTTCCATAAAATAATATTTTCCTAATTAACTAACTAACTAACCATCACGCCGCTTCCCCGCAGGGGTAAGCAGAGAGAATCGAACGCCATACCACTCTGTCTTTGCAAACATTCTTCGCCTCTTCTACATTCATGCATCTCCTCATACATACTCGACGATTATTACGACTCCAGACTCGGCCGCTTTCAAGTATTTGACATACCTGATTGTGACAAGTTTTCCTCGGTATTCCTCTGCTTCATTTTCCAACTACATTCGCTTCATAAATTTGTTTAACCATTTACCAATATTTCACATTCAGATCTACATTCATCTCTTTCAAAAACCATGATCTTGGATTTGCTAACACTCACCAATAAATCACTTTCCTTGCACGCATTATACACTTTTGTCACCAACGCCTGCAGGTCTTCTCTGCTATCGGCAAGAAGAACAGCGTCGTCAGCATATAATTTATCCTTGATTTATATTATTAAATCCATTGAAAATTGTGTTCCAAGGATACTAGGTATTGTTTCAGACGTTTTTTGAAATATAATATCTTCTTCTTCTTATTTTTATAGGCCCTGTGGCCTGTTTTTAAGAGGGATTAGCCTCCTGCGACGTCGATTCCCAGCTATCGGCCCATCTCTTTGGTGGTCTGCCCGGGAGTCGTCTACCATGTGGTTGGCCGTACAATGCGATGTGGGGGAGTCTGGATGGTTCCATTCTCCTCACATGCGCATACCATTGTCTTCTTCGTTGCCTTCCCCACCTAACGACATCTTCGATCTCGCATATTTCCCTGATCTTGGCATTTCTCAATCTATCTCGAAGACTCTTGCCTGTTATGCTTCTCAGAGTCTTCATTTCTGATTTTGTGGCAGCGGTGTCTGCTCTACTTTCGATTCCATACGTCATGATGGGTCGGACATGTAATTTTTCCACTAATAAATTTATTAATTATTTTTTTATCCACTGACGTCACTGACGTGACGTCCCTTCAGTGAAAAACAATTCATTTCAATCAAAATCCGCCTACGACCGATCTATTTATTTATACACAAGCTCTTCTCTACTTTTAATATTTTGTCTTGTGATTGTATCCTTAATATAAAAATAAAAACCGATTTTTTTAGTATATTAATGTAAACACGACCTTTTTCGAGAACAACAGATGTTTCATCAACATGTGAAAATATAAAGTTTGTTTTTTCACCTGTTAAAAAAAAGAACATTATTTCTCAAAATTAGTTGTGTTTATTATTTTTGACATCAAGTTTTTTTTTTTATATTTACATTTTTCTTGAACTTCGTTTAACGTATAACTTACAAATTAACTTTTGCAACAAAATCTTTTTTTTTTCTTTTTTTTTCTTTTTCTCACTTCATCGTCGCTTTAACCTTTTTTTGATATTCTTATGAAAGTATTTTATTTTTACTCGTGCATTTAATTCTCATGCAATATTACAAAGCTAATAATAAATCAATTTAAAATGTAGCCGATTTTATCATATTTTGTTTTTTTTTGCTGAAATGTGATCTCTTAGACGAATATGCGGCAAAATGCTGTATAAACGATGTTTGATTGGTAATATAAGGACCAATATTCAATAAATTAAGCCAAATCATCAAATAATATATTTCAACTAACTAACCATCACGCCACTTCTCCCCAGGGGTAGGCGGTGAGAATAGAACGCCACCCCACTTTGTCTTTGCAAACATTCTTCGCCTCTTGAACGTTCATTCATCTCATCAAACATACCAGCCGATTATTTAGACTAATTTTTATATCATTGAAATAACTTTCTGTTCTTGAATATTTTCGCAAATACTTTGCGGCACATTTTATAAACTTCATAAAATTGAACAACTTTGTTTTAACTACTTTTTTAATGGTACACTTTATCCAACCGGTTTCGACAAAAACTTGTCATCATCAGGGTTTATGTACTACATTCTAAAACATTGAAATACTCATAATTAATTACCCTTCCCTAACCAAAAACTTTCACGCACTCCGTACACCATATGAAAATATGTTTTAAGTTTAAAAAAAGTGTGCCACAAAGTATTTGCGAAAAACATTCAAGAAAAAATGTCTTCTCCTGAAAGTATATTTTTGCAGTATTTTTATTATTTTTTCCTTTGCTGGTATTTAAAGCTATTTATAAATATACAAAAGCAAAAATGGGTCAATTAAAAATATTGGAGAGTACCCAATGGCTTGATAAACAAGTGGAAATGAACAAAGTACGCTATTTCAGCTAATAAGCAAAGCTTTCACAAGGCATTTAACAGGATAAGTTGTGCAATTTAGGCTGATGAATATATTTCCATATTATCTATACATATTTATAAAATTTCAACCCTGCAATGAGCGCTATACACAATGAAACAATAAAAGAGAATTAATTTTTTATTTAATTGCAATATTTTTGGTGTGTCGAAATCCTTGTTCAC
Organism: Brachycentrus maculatus; assembly: GCF_059751285.1. Lineage (NCBI taxonomy): Eukaryota > Metazoa > Arthropoda > Insecta > Trichoptera > Brachycentridae > Brachycentrus > Brachycentrus maculatus. The sequence continues at coordinate 167,414 of NW_028281263.1, read as the reverse complement.
CTCAACCAAAAATGCTGCCCAGAAATCGCATATGAAAGAATGTGTCAATTGAAGAATATACGTATATACAACTTCCAAAATAGTAGTGTGTAGTGAGTTAGTATTGTGGTTGTCAATCATGGAAAGAATGGTTAATGTTACACGTGTGTACAGTGATTCCTAAAACTAGCCTACGACAGTTGCAACATTGTTGATACTCATTATATTATATTATTCTTCGTCAGTGTCAAAATATCAATACAAAAAAGATTTAATAATAAATAATAATAAACCCTTATCCGCACCCCAATGGTGCATAGGGCACTGCTTCATATGAATACAGTGTTATCTTGATCGTTTACACATGAAGGAAAGGATTTAATGGGTATAATTATTTCATTAATTCAATCGGCAGACACTTTGTGGTAATATGTATCCATTCATTTTTAATTTGAATTTTACTTGGTAAATACCACTATTTCTAAAAATTTATTTATATACGTGTTTCAATGTATTCCGCATCATTTTCAAAGACCTAATAATAATTTTAAAAGATTATTATAAACAAACATAAACAATAAATAATAAGTGTAAGCCCTTCTCCAAGCACAAGTGCTTAGTCTCTTTATTGGAGAGAACTGTGTTATTTATTTTAAGATTGTATAAGTTTAAAATATCTAGAAAACGAATTTAAATAAATTAAAAACTTTGTAACCATATTATTTGTCCGCCTCCGTAGTGTAATGGTCAGCACGCTCGGCTACCGTTCTGGAGATCCCGGGTTCGATTCCCAAGGGGGGTAAAATAAATATTAGTGATTTTTTCACTGTAATATTTATTCAATATTACCATAGACTGGTACCTGACGCGGAGGGCTGATCACATTTCCTTCATGTGTAAACGATCAAGATAACACTGCGTTAATATGACACAGTGCCCTATGCACCATTGGGGTGCGAATAAGGGTTTTTTTTTTATTAAATTATACTTAAATAATTTAAAAAAAAACTTAATTTGGTGCACTAGCATCATATGGTGTTTAAAAATGATGCGGAATGCTTCGAAATACGTTTCAAAATAGTTTTTTTTTAAAGTGGTATTTACCATGCAAAATTTAAATTAAAAATGGATTCCATTCGCCTACCGACATCGCACGGTTAAGATTATTCATTTCCTTTGAAAATGTAACTTATTCAAATTTGTGACGCTTTGTGGTGGGCCACCACAATCCGGCAGTGTTTAGCATTTGTTGAGGGACCTTTTGAAGCGGCCTTCAAGTTCAAGCTAACCACGGAACGACATCTATCGGTAGCGTCCGTCGTTAACGGGCCATTAACTGACAAGATGAAATTCTGAAGGAAGATATTAACAATGATTTACGATTCACGTTTAAAATTTGCAAGAAAGTGTCATCTACTAGATTGTAGTATTAAATATAATTCAATAACGGAGATTTCGAGGGGTGGAGATGACAAATGAGTTGGTAAAAATTCGATTTGTGCAAAAGCTTCCGTTGTCAATCACAGATGTCACCGCGGTGTAATTTTCGGCTTGTTTTTTGTTGAAAAGATGAGTGTGCAATAAATCGTCAATTCATTATTTCACAGCCTCTCTACTACTTGATACCTTCAAGGTATATTTCAAGGGTATACGAAAAACGTAAGCTCTAAAATTCCTATAGAATTACTATTTGAAACACTAACTTTGTGGTTTTCCATTTTATAATTTAAATGTAACTTTGTTTTAAAATCACTATAAATATTTTATTATAACTTAATTATAATGTCAACCGGTTTCGAAGCTAGTATTAATCAGTCTTGATAAAGAAGCGGTTAGCTTCGAACCCGGTTTACATTATAATTAAATTATACTAAAATATTTATAGTGATTTTAAAACAAAGTTAAATTTTAATTCTAATTCTAAAATCCCTGTTTGAATAATCCCTGTAATTTAAAGTAAGCCCGAATAAAATACCCGCTATTCAGTTGATTTTATTTATAAAACTACATATTCTTATATCGTAGTCATGCAAGAGAGAGTGACCACGTGAATTTTTTACAAAAACGTGATCTTTGACTATTTGATATCTGACTAGCTTAATATTGCCATGAAAAAAATCGCAAAGAATTTTAAACATGAAAGCAAAATATATTGACTTGTTAAAAATGACTAACTGCATTGATGTTTATTTTCTTACCAAGCAAAAGCGACTTAAATGGCCCTCCTGAACATTTTACTTTTTGTCTGTTGGTCATTTTCTCCTTTACGACTACGATATATGATATTTCAAACTACAAAGTGAATTTTAGCAGTTTATAGAAAATAAAAAAAATATATATATATATATATATATATATATATATATATATATATATATATATATATATATATAATATGCATCATTAAGTCAAAATTGCATATTTTCGAGTTAACGTTTTTTGCCAGTACACCCACGATTTCTTACCAAATTTAGATGACTTGTAAGTATCAATAAAATTATTCATTATTAGATGAAAGTTTTTTACTGACATTTCTTGGTGGAACTGCACTTAATTTAAAAATAACAAATAACGTATTTAATAATATACAATGACTTTATTTTTACTTCTTTTCTCCAAAAGGTTTTGACAAGAACCTTATCAGCATCAGAGTTAAAAATGTGCATGTTAAACCCTCATTATGACAAGTTTCTTGTCAAAACCGGCTGGAAAAAACTACCAATAAAAAGTGGTTGAAAAGAAAGTAATTTTATAAAAGTTTAAAAAATCTACCACACCGTATCAGGAAGTTTTTTTGTACTATTGAAGTGGGATTTCCCATACAATAAAATATCTTGGTGATGTTGTTATTTTACTGGCATTTATTTTTCTGGGTAATTCCAAAAGATTGTTAATTTACAGTTCGTATATTATTATTAATTAAATCTGCCATCCATTTAAGGTCAAAGTGTCTGCAAAAAGATAAGAGTCATTTTCTATAAATAACCGAAACACTATCAGTCGATAAATTGACTTTCATTCAGCAATCACTTCGTGATAATATGAATTTAAATTTTTGTTTTACTAATTAAAATTAAACAATTGTATTAGGCAACTAATGTAGTTTTACTTCACACGACTAGTTTCGAAAGCTACAGATGTTTTCATCGACAGGTGATCACAAAAATCAACGAGCAAAAAATCATTCAGGTATTGGTAGAGGTGAGCGTGGTAATAACGAGGGGGGTGAAAGATTGGGGCTTGATTCAATGGAAACATAGACAATGATGGTGAGGAATTTTGGAGAAATTTCGTTTAATTTTTAATAATTAACATATTTTAATATCTATAGTGTTACGTATTTCCATGCATTTTTATCATTTTTAAGCGCCGTATACATTGTTATTTGCAAATGATGAGAAATTAATCGAAACTCATGTCACCATAGATTTTAATAGAAAGTGATATGTACCAAGTAAACTATGTTGATTTTTTTAAATTAAAATTTCTCCGAAATTCCTCGCAATAAATAAATGTATATACTAAAATAACTAACCATCACACCGCTTCCCCGCAGGGGTAGGCAGAGAGAATCGAATGCCACACCACTCTGTCTTTGCAAACATTCTTCGCCTCTTCTACATTCATGCATCTCCTCATACATACTCGACGATTATAACGATTCCTGACCCGGCCACTTTCAAGTATTTGATATACCTGATTGTGCCAAGTTTTCCTCTGTCTTCCTCTTCTTTTTCCAACTACATTCGCTTCATAAATTTGTTCACTCACTCATACGTCCCACATGTCCGAACCATCTCAATGAATATCTATTTTTATAATTCAACAATATATATGTACAAACATAAACAATAAATTTATATGTATAAATATATATATATATATATATATATATATATATATATATATATGTATTTATATATATATGTACATATATATATATATATATATATATATATATATATATATATATATATATATATATATATATATATATATATATATATATATATGTGGATATATTGTTTGAACATCATCCCTTAGAACACTCACCGCCAGCCCCTGGCTTCTACCCATTTCGAAGCTCCTTTGTTTAATGTTTACCGGATAAAACTTGTTTAAGACGGTAAGCCGGTTATGGCCAAAAGTTGTCTAATATCCTATAACGTAAGATCCATACTTACTTTGCCAAACTAATAATAACATAATCTCAAGTATCAAGCATCCAGGTAAAGCGTTCCCATAGCAGTTATTGTCGGAACGCCGAAAACGAAACTTGTCATATAATTAATGCCGTGGATATTTTGAAATTATCCGAAATTTGCAAAGTTTGGCTGTTGAATTAAACAAAGTCTTTGTTACTTCTACTACTAATACAACTACTACCATCGCACCGTTTATCTGCAGGGGTAGGCAGAGAGGATGGAACGCTACACTCGTCTGTCCTTACATACACTCCTTGCTTGCTTCACATTCATACGAGTACATCGCTCACTATTTTCAAGAACGTCATATATCAAAAAACTTGATCTCTCAGGAGAACGTTTTAAAAGTAAAAATATAACACAATGTATTAAAAATAAATATCACACCACTTATTGAACTTTTTACTATGCAACAGATCTTTTAAGCTAAAACCTGAAGGTTTTTTGTCCATTTGAAAAATATTTAGTACCTATATTTCAAAAAATAATTAAACAAAACCTTTTCTTCAAAATGCAAAAACGACTCTTTCTGCCCTGTAGCGGGTAAATAATAAGTTAAAAAATATGCCATTTTAGTTGGGATATAGTACATTTTCTGGGCATTTCGAAAACACGCACAACTGAAAATTGACGATTTTTGATTTTTAACGTTCATGAAAGGAGTGAGCGACATCTAGTCATACATGCTCTACGATTCACATACTTTTTACACCACCAGATTTAACGTTCTATTCAAGTATTTTTGGCTGTCCTCGTTCTGTTCTCCTGTTCAGCTTTACCACAAATATATACATTCTTAGTCATTCTCTCTTTATCCGTTCGCTCCACATGTTCATACTTCATGAAAAAATTTTCTTAATCTATTATTTTTTACATCTCATTAAAGATGAAGAAGAACATGGAAGTCTAGGCTTTACGGGGCTGACGACCGTCATAGACTGGTTTAAGTGATCACTTTACACACGTGTAACATTCACCAATTCTACCCATTATTGACAACCACACTACTTAAATTCTTGGAAGTTCTATATATATGAACCAATTTTGAAACATTGTTCTTGAGTCACTAGAACTCCACTAGAGACATCTATTGGTGAGATGAAAATAAGTTTTTTTTTGCAGATACTCTTTTATGTATTACTCCTATAATTGGAGATAATCCAGATTTGTGAACAAGTATTTGGACACACTCAAAATGTAAATTTTCTTAAACTATTCAGTTATCTCTAATTCAGTTTTACATTCCTTTTTTATATCTTCAATTTTATACACAACATTTTATATATCCAAATACTTGTTCAGGCGTTTCGTGGTATGTAAAAATAATCCGATCAGGATCTTGAATACATCCAAATAAAAAAATATCTCTGCTTAAAAAAGCTTTCTTATTCCAAACATAGATGGCTCTAGTGAACTGAAACGTGTCATGAATCAAATGATATATTTAGGAGTTCCAAAAAAATGTGTACCTAGTATGGTTGTCAATCATGGGCAAAATTAAGAAAGGTGTGTTTACATGGTTTAGAAATGTAAAAGGAATGAGGAAAGAACAGTAAAACAAATTTATGAGCATTCGAAGACCGATGAAAACGTGGCTAATCAATTTTGTCAAATACTTGAAAGCGGTCAGGACAAGAGTCAAAATAATCGGCCGGTTTATATGAAGAGATGCATGTATGTGGAAGAGGCGAAGATTGTTTGCAAATACAGATTGGTGTGGCGGTCTATTCTCTCTGCCTAGACCTGCGGGGAAGCGGCGTGACAGTTAGTAAGTTTTTTTTTAATTCAGATAGTAATTTATCCTTGAAATCGATTTTCTACTGTATGTGGAAAATGGATAGCTTTTTTTCGTTTCATTTATATGTAGGAAAATTTATTTTTTATAGTCGAGCCTAAACATTAACGTTATTTACACCAGTTCTCTAAGACGGGTAGTGCAATTCATGATGAAAAAAATAAGCGTTTTTCTCAACGATAAAATCAAATGCTTTTATGTGACTCTTTGTCAGGCCTGTGTATAGTACGGCCCGCGGACTGTAGGAGGTACGCGGATTACTTAAAATTATGACGTTATGAACAGTTTGGTTTTAACAAGTACCTTGTATTCTTCGGGGATGGATACGAACTAAACTTACTTTCATATTATTTTTTGACATCTCATCAAAGATGAAGACACCATTGCACCAGCCTTTAACGGTCGTCAGCCCCGTAAATGCCCAGACTTCCATACTCTTCTTCATCTTTCATGAAATGTATAAAATAATATAAAAATAACTCCTTTAATTTGAGATAATCCAGATTTTGTGAACAAGTATTTGGACACACTCAAAATGTTGTAAACTTACTTTATTACGCACTCCGTTATCTTACCTACTCACCTAACTACGAACATTTCTCTGTTTTAAGTTCAGTACGTATCCGTCCCTGAAGAAGTGAAGGTGCTTGTCGAAACTAGTTGCACGAAAAGTGCGAAAAATAAAATTGATTAAAAACTAACCAAGATTTTGCTTTTATTCAATATATTATTTTTATAAAATGTGCCACAAGGTATCATGAAAAAATAGCCAAGAAAATATTTTAGTTTTATTATTTTTATATTTTTTTAAATTTTATTTGGCAGCACCCAGTGAGAGGATGTTTCTGCCAGTGTCAAGTCTTATTTTAATTTACAAACAACATTTCGTAGTCATACAGGAGAAATTGACCATGTGCATTTTTTACAAAAACGTAATCATTGACTATTTGATATCTTCTTAGCTTAATATTGGCATGAAAAATTCCCAAAGCGATTTTAAACTCGAAAGTATCATATATTTATATATATATATATATATATATATATATATATATATATATATATATATATATATATATATATATATATATATATATATATATATATATATATATATATATATATATATATATATTTATATATATACATATATATATATATATATATATATATATATATATATATATATATATATATATATATATATATATATATATATATATATATATTATATGTATATAAATATATATATATATATATATATATATATATATATATATATATATATATATATATATATATATATATATATATATATATATATATATATATATATATATTAACTTCTTAAATGACTAACTGCTTTGATGTTTATTTTTTTGCCAAGCAAAAGTGGCCGATTCAATGTTTATTTTCTTGCCAAGCAAAAGTGGCCAATTCAATGGCCCTCCTGAACATTTAACGTTTTGTCAGTTGGTCACTTTCTCCTGTACGACTACGATTTAATCAATATCGTGTGCTGTTTTAAAATCACGTTTAATACTAACCATAATAATGATTAATATTTTTTTTATGACAAGGTCAAACTTACACCAGAAATACCCAGATAACGCGAATAAACATATAATGGTGGCAAAACAGTATAGAGCTACCAGGGCTCGGAACGAACCGGAGCGAACCGGAGCTTCGTTCCTTAAGATTATCTTAAATATAACTTTAAAAAACAGTAATAATGCAATAACAATGCTCCGGTTCGTAACATTTTCCGTTTGGAGAGTCCTAGTAGCAGCTCTGGGACCAATTGTGACGACGCGGATGCATTTGCTTCTACAACGAATATTTTTTCAGGTATACGACGTAGTAATCATCATGATGTCTTTTTTATACAAGTACCTGAAGGACAATTATTTTTTTAATATATGTTGGTTACAAAAAATATTACGATTTAATTAATTTACTACACACACCTATTATTATTTTTTGTATCTATAGTTATTGTTATTAGTATTAAATAATATTATTTTCTACTTTTAAAATAAATAATACAAGTTTTCACACCAAATTGAACGTTATAATATAAATTATGAAAAAAGGTAGAATTTTTAAAATCACATTGAAAGAAGCACTCATGATTCAAAGTATGCGTAGTATTGATAATCTTGTCTGAAAACTTCAGTACACATCGCGCGCATAGGCTATGACAGCGCGCCGCGCAGGCTTGCCGACTCGACGATTAACACACTTGCTGATAAGTTAAAAATAAAAGAATTGGGCAGGTATTCACACTGACGGTATATGTAGTACTATATGAATATGTTTTTAAAAATTCTAGCTTTTTATAAAATACCATATAACGTCCAATTTTATGTGAAAACGTGTATGAATAAAAAGAGATAAATACCTAATCAGGTAATTGGGTAAAAGAGATAGCACATAATTAGCACGTCGTATACCTAATAAAACAACCGGTCAGAAAGCAAACGCGACCGGTTGGTCATAATTAGTTCGACATAAATGTGTCGGGGTGTGGTCCCGTGGTTAGTGTCGCGGACTCTTAAGCCATACTTTCTCGGTTCGAACCCACTCTACTACAATTTGATACCAATCTCTAATAATAAGCCGCTTAGGATCACCGAAATAGTATGAAATTAAATATTTGTGTAAATAATAAAAACACAAATATTTATCTTTTTAAAAAAATGGTAATGATAACGGGCTCTCGTGTCTAAATTCTCAATATAGCCGCGACCCCTCAGAAGAATAAATTTTCCACCCCTGACCTATGACCGTTGAGAATTAATGTAGATTCTTGTTAAAGCCCCTACACATCTACCAAGAAATTTGCCTTGAAAATGCCCAAAAAACACTTGCCAATACCGATATTTGAACATGGTCAACCTGATTTTTCAAGTCAATTTTCATTTTTTTTTAGTCAGTTTTCACATGTCCGTATAATTGGTTATTGAACAATTCTAGTAAATTGTAACCAACCAACTAATTCACCATCGTGCCGCTTTTCCACATTCATGCATCTCCTCATACATTATTCATCTTCTTCTAACCCTCATCTGCACCCAATGGTGCATAGGGTACTGCGTCGTATTTAAGACAGTGCTATCTTGATCGTTATTTACATTAAGGCAAGGTGATCACTCCTGCGCTTCGGGGACCAGACAAGGGAAATATTAAATAAATATTTAAGTGGAAAATGACTTCATTAAATCATATTCATTTCACTTCCCTCCCCACCTCCATGAAATCGAAGCCAGGACCTCCAGTATGCTATCTAAACACGCTAACCACTACACCACGGAGGCGGACAACCCTATTATTCCGATTCTTCATCACGCCCTCATCCGCACCCAGTGGTGGGTAGGGTACTGCATCAAATTTATGTAGTGGCGTTCTATTCTCTCTTCCTACTCGGTTTGATGGTTATTCAGTTTGTTAGTTTAAATTGTTCTGATGGCTGAAGTACAGATGGGTCAATGTGCCTTAGCCTTATAAGGGAGAGAGAATTTTTGTTTCTTTACGATCGAACCTTCAACGTCGATATCTCATTATCGTAACACATCTCACATTGTTATTTTGGGCCATCCATTACTTTGTAATGGCGATATGTAAGACACGGACAGCTAATAACCATTTATCGCCCGGAAATATTACAAAAAATCGATGGAAAAATCTCCTAAAAAAATGCCAACGAACTTTGTGAATATCGTGTCGAGACAAGTAATACCAGCTCTCGTGTGGGTCCATTCGGAAACTTGTCCGTTAATGTTAAAAATTAACGAAGATGTACCAATTAATTTTACCCCTCTGTTAAATATCAGGTGCAGAATTATCGAAGTTGGCATCACACCTGATTTTAAAGGACAGAACGAAGATAATGCTATGTGTGAAGGAATAAACAAATAATATCTTTGTCCCAAAATTTGCAAAACGGCTTTTTATGAGGCATTATCAACGTATCAAATTTTTAGTAAAAATGAAGTAAAAAATGAGTTAAAATGCGTTTAAAATTCTTATTTTAAGATTGTACGTTTTACTAAGTTAATACCGCTTTTATTTGCTAGCTAAATCATAAAATAAAAATGGATAGATTTTACCACTTAGTGACTGCCGAATCAATTAATGCAATAATTAAATGTTATTATATATATATATATATATATATATATATATATATATATATATATATATATATATATATATATATATATATATATATATATATATATATATATATATATATATATATATATATATATATATATATATATATATATATATATATATATATATATATATATATATATATATATATATATATATATATATATATATATATATATATATATATATATATATATATATATATATATATATATATATATATATATATATATATATATATATATTTATATATATATATATATATATATATATATATATATATATATATATATATATATATATATTATATATATATATATATATATATACATATGTATATATTTATATATATATATATATATATATATATATATATATATATATATATATATATATATATATATATATATATATATATATATATATATATATATATATATATATATATATACGGGGACTGTTTAATTAATACGTAGACTGACGTCATAAAACAAAATGTGCTTTATTTAGAAGATGTACCTTCTGGGTCTCCTTCAAAGTACTTACCTTCCTGACGCGCACAATTATCCCAACAGTGTGCAAACAGTCCTGGAAAGCTTCTTTTGTGATGTCCTTCAGCTCCTTCGTCGCATTTGCCTTAATCTCGGGAATGGTCCCAAATCATCCTTATTTTAAAGGTATTTTGAGCTTGGGGAACAAGAATATGCCAGTGGGAGTCTAAAAAAAACAACCTACCTCTGAATCTGAGATCTATCAAACAGGTAACAACTTATTTGCGAATCTGAAATCTATCTAGAATTCTACTAAATTTCTATCTAATCACAAGACCACACCTTCTATGGATCTGGTATCTATATTAAACCGATAAAATCTCAAATTTAAAATTCTTTTTTACCCTTAGACATTGATTGCATTGTGTCACTATCTATGCGTTAACATCCAATTGTAAAAATGAATGTAAAATTGGAAAATTTTCAATTTTAAAGCGTTCATGAAGTGATTTTCACGAAAGGAGGGCTACATAAATTGACCGATATTATATTTATATTCTGATTTCGAACAGAAATATTCGAATAGTGTGTTTGTTGTAATGGTTACATTAATATTGATTAATCATTTTGCAATCTGCAGTTAAAAAATAAGTTAAACTTTATAAAATAAAACAACTTTGTTTTAACCACTTTTCATTGGTACACTTTATCCAACCGGTTTTGACAAGAACTTTGTCATCATCAGGGTTTATGTACTAAATTCTAAAACATTGAAATACTCATAGTTAATTATCCTTCCCTTACCAATGAAAATATGATTATATAAAATATGATTTTAAAACTCCTAAATGTTGTTTTTATTGTGCATTGCGTAGCGAATACGTCAACTCCATATGACAACTTATGAGCTAGCTAAGTTTCTGCGGAAAACATTTAAGAAAAAAGAAATGTTAATTTTCCGTAGAAAATTTAAACAATGTCGGTGAGAATGGAACAAAGAAGAAAGCTTGGCTTTTATATTTTTATATTTTTTTTATATTTTGAAAAACTTTTAAAAATTCTCGAGAATAGATACGTAGCTCGTGTGTTGTTTTTCCGAATCTTACATAACATTAATAATTTAGGAGACGTTTATAAAATGTTGAAATCCCAGACTTAATCCTTTTTACCGTCGTTCCTTCAAACACTACACAGGTGACCAAATTATCAGACTAATTATTTATTTAACAAAAAAATAAGACGAGAAAACTGTGCTGGTATCATATAATTGCTAATCTCAAAATTAATATTTGATTGAACAACTTCTCTCGAATATAAAAGAAAAACTCATAACAATTTTGTAAAAAAAAGACATGAGTATTCAAATATCACGTATGAACCTTACGAGGAGACGCGTTTTTAATGGATTCTTAATTTAGGAATGCAGGTAATTATGATCTTAGTAACTACTTTTTGAGTATATGGACAGTTAAAAGTATGTCCCTTAGCAAAGGAAATTTGTTTTTATACTACTTATTTGAACGACTCCCTTGAGGAATAATAATAATAATATGAGAATATATTTTTTTTAATGGCCGATGAATGTTAATAAATCCAATGTCTGTAATACTACTTCTTATTTTAAATTAGATTGCTTTGACTGGCTCAGGGAGGATGAACAATTTGCTCTTCAGATCTCAGGGTGTCACAGCATGAGTCTTTAATTGCACATCTGAAAAACTTACTTGGGAACACTATCTGTACCAAATGATAACACTCAAAACATTTTTACAAAGGGGTTTATTCGAGGTTATGTACACAAAATGTTATCAGGATTATAACGATTTATAAATATTAATTAAAACTACATGTTAAGTCTATAAACACTGTACCAGACTAGATTGATTAATGTTTGTTGGTTGTCTGAATTTCTATTAACTAGGATGGAAAATTACAACCTAATTTCTGTGAGGTTCACTGGTGTAGATCTATCAACTGTCAATCACTGTGGTACAGCGACAACTGGCGACTGGAGCGGTAAACTTGAATCCGTTGGAAGCGTCGTCACGTGACAAGGGCGGTTGAAGCGGTTACAAGCGATGACGTCATCTGGACTCCAGAATTGAACGTTGACCTCTGATGATGACTATTGCAGACTTCGAGGCTGGAGAAATGAATCGGAAGTTATTACAGGTCACGAGGGCAATAAAGTTGGCGGGATAAAGCACACAAGGGCCGCGTGCACGTGTTGGTGAGGCAAGTTCAGGACTGAACACGTGCCCTGGACACAATGGCTCTCACAACTTGGCTTGGCTGAGATTTTAGGTCCATCTTCCGATATCTTGGCGGAGGGGTACGTGATGATTGTGTCCCAATAACTCTCGAGAGGACACAAGCCGGGATCTGGCTACGTCAGGCTATTTTGACTCCATTTTCATAGTTTAACTGGGGTTCGGAGCACAGAAATCGTACATTTAAACTAGGAACACGAGAGCACAAGTTAAATATATAAAGGTAACTATCTTTATCTGATTATCGACTTATTTTCACGATAAAAGTACAAAACCAGAACAAGTACGTCCGCTCTGGAGGACCGATCTTCCGAGAGTGAGGCGTGGGGTTGTCACATGACCGGTCGGTTAGAAACGGTTGCGTTGGAAGTGAGAAACATCTAGAAAGTTAACGGCCGAATGAATCACGTGAAAACTCATGACTATTTAAATTTAATGCGTAATACCGTTATGGGTATTACATGTCATGGTGTTTTAAAGATATTCTAAGACTTATGTAAAGAAATGAAGCGTGGAGTTGACAAAAGAAGGATTAGAGTAGACTTAATATAGTTAAGATGTGCTGTCGCAGACGAATGGGGGGTAAAACGATGTGTGATAGATGTTCGAATGTTTATATAAGGAAAAAATGCCAACTTTATCGATAAAATTTTAAAAAACTTGTTAAAATATGGTTTGGGCATCAATCAAATATCTATCATACATTGTTTTGCGCACATTCATCTGAGAGATCGCTTTTCGACTACATTCAGTCTACTTTCATCCTTCTTTAGCCAACTCCATGCTTCACTTCCAAACATAATAATAATGAATGCATCAAAATTAGTTTCTAACACAAAAATGAGATTTGAAGAAATACTGTTTTTTTTTTTTCTTTTTTTTTTCTCTAATAATTTGACCGTACCTGTACATTTCACTGCCAGCCAGTAATAAAAGAGTAACTTCATAAAACGGTAGCTGTCCGGTAAAGTTCACAAGTAATTTAACAAGGATGTGTACGCACAATGTGAAAAACTCACATACATAACGTTTATTACGACTCGCTAAGTGTTATGTTCCCTTATAACAGTATATTTTTTTTGTTATCCCCGTTTCGGTAAATTAACACTGTTTTGACGGCCCTGTCGAGTATTATCTCAGCGTTTGTGATATAAATGTTTTGTGTGCGTTTGACGTGGAAAAATGATAATTACTCATTCGATGTACTCATTTTAATCGTCGTCAAATAAGGATCGAATGACCGGTTTTTATAAACGAATTACGACACTATTTTGATAAAAAAAATGATGCTTGTGAAAACATTTATTTACTAATTTTATCGGCATTTTACCTTTCCAAAACCATGCATATGCGCAGTAATGCCATACGTTGCGTTTTTCGTAAGTTATTATGTTTTTAAATTTATGGAATTTAATCAATAAAATTTAAAATCTTTAATACGGAAGAAATATTTAATAGTGTCGGGTTGTGGTCCCTTGGTTAGTGTCGCGGACGCTTGAGTCAGAGTTTCTCGGTTCGAACCCACTCTATCACAATTCGATACCTATTTGTAATAATGAGCCGCTTAGGCTCACAGAAATAGTATGAAATTTAAATATTTGTGTAATTAATAAAAGCACAAATATTTCTCTTTTTATAAACAGAAGAAAAAATATAACAAACTAGATATTTCTTACTCTAATTTTTCTACATGGTAAATATAGCTCTGTATGAATCGCTTTTTCGTTCCCAAAAATACATATAAAATTTATTCACAATCCATAATACTCTTGAAGATACAATTCGAAAGCAATATTGTACTTAGGAAAATGTACTACCATCTGTGTGCAAACGTGCAAAGCTTTAGCCAAGACACAAACTACAGAATCAAACATTTCTACTTCTGATGTGGCTGTGTTCAAAATTATGCCACTAGATGGCAGTATACTATGTTTTAAAGTATAATTTAAACTAAATTTAGTAAACCAAGTTTCCAAAAGCTTTCAAAAACTTAACACAGATGGCAAATAGGTCAAAAATAGTATATTTATTTTATCGTGTGCATAAGTATATATTAAATAAATCATTTTTTAACTGACTAACTAACTCACCATGACGCCGCTTCTCCGCAAGGGTATACAGAGAGAATAGTACGCCACACCAATATGTCTTTGAACACAATCTTCGTCTTCCACATTCATACATCTTCTCATACACACTCGCCGATTATTCATTAAATTTTTCAAGAAAAATACGGTGTGTAAAAAAAATTCTAACATGTGTTCTTGCATAGAATTTTCACTTATTAATTACATACAATAAATTATAGTAACTTTAAACATAAAGAGTAAATCCACTAACGAGTAGGTATGGGCTATAGAACTTATAAAATTGAAGCCTAAGTAGGGCCATGATAAGCGTCGTTGCATAAGCCGTAGCTAGATTTCAGAGTCACGTTAGGTAATTCAAAACCAAGCAGAACATTCAATTACGTTAAATGTTACCTGGATTGAAAGAAAACCCGCCTTAATATTTTTACTCTTCATATACAATAATATTTTGTGAACCTTTTATAAATTTGTTGACAAAAGCACATCTAAACGTTGAACAAATATTGGATGAAATAATAACGTTTTATTCTGCCGTCCACGTTTCAGGCCGCAAAGTACTAAGTGATGTGGTTTTTATTTATTTTTCTATGGGGAAACGATGATAAAAAATAACATATGTATCGCCGCTGATATAAAAATATCACAATATTTTGAACGCGTCCGAATCTTTGATCGAATATCTGGGTTTTGTCGCCTTAGAATTTGTAAATGCGATCTCTCAGAAGAATGTGCGACAAAACGATGTTTGATAGATGTTCAAATATCGAAATAAGGAAGGAATGCAAAGCTGAGATAAGCATTATCGATAAAATTAAGAAAGGTGTGTTGAGTTGGTTTGGACATGTAGAACGAATGAGTGAGGAAATAACGGTTAAACAAATTTATGAGGCGAATGTAATTGGGAAAAGGAGCATAGGAAGACCGAGAAAAACATGGCACGATCAGGTATGCCAAATACTTGAAGGTGGTCAGGTTAGGAGTCGTTACAATCGGCGGGTATGTATGAGGAGATGCATGAACGTGGAAGAGGCGAAGAAAGTTTGCAAAGACAGAGTGGTGTGGCGTTCTATTCTCTCTGCCTACCCCTGCGGGGAAACGGCGTGATGGTTAGTTAGTAAGTTAGTTAGAATTTGTATTGATTTTGATTTCTCAACATAATGAAGAAGAATATAGATATCTGGGAATATACAGAAATTAAGATCTGTCATCAGATGGTTTAAGTAATCACTCCATACAAGCGTAACATTCACCATTCTACTCATGATCGACAACCACAAAAATATGTTTTCTCCCAGATTTCTGCTTCATCTATGTTGAGATATTAATAAAAATAACTCCTAAGTGATGATAAACCCAGAATTTGTGAACAAAGATTTAGACACACTCAAAATGTAACACCTAATAATAAAGTAGAATTTTGTTTGAAAATAATAAAGATTTCTTTAAGGTTTTTTTTGCAAATACTTTGTGACACAATTTTAGTAACTTTATAAAATGAATCTAAAACTTTGTTTAGTTATAAACAACGTTCCATCCAAAAATCTATCTTCAGGGATGGATATGTACATATATATCAAGATTATTGTCGAAATCAGTTGAAGAAAGAAATAATAATAATAATATAATAAAATCCTTATCCGCACCCCAATGGTGCATAGGGAACTGTGTCATATAAACGCAGTGTTATCTTGATCGTTTACACATTAAGGAAAGGTGATCATCCCTCCGCTTCAGGTACCAGTCCATGGTAATATTGAATAAATATTACAGTGAAAAAATCACCTATATTTATTTTACCCCCCTTGGGAATCGAACCCGAGACCTCCAGAACGGTAGCCGACCGTGCTGACCATTACACTACGGAGGCGGATAAAAGGAGGCGGAGTTGAAGAAAGTACCAAAATTAAAAACGATTATAACCAAAGTTTTGCTTTTATTATTAAAAGAAATAATGATATCCGTCATTGAATAAATGAGTGAAAAGGTCTTCTTAATTCTCAGAATCGTAAATCCTCGGAAAAGACATACCTAGATTTGTGAACAACAATTTGGACACACTCAAGATAGTGTGAAATTTAATTTTAAATAATAATAATACTTAATCGTTCATTGATATTAAAATAAAGCTCTGTTAGAAATTTACATTGTAAAATAGTATATACGTTATATTATACATAACTTCTGATTTATTTAATAACAGTGGTGATAAGGATGCTTGCGGTATACCCATTATTTACTGTACGAGAAAATTTATTCGGCAGAGATTATACGTAGGTATTAGGGTAGCAGAATTAGGCAGAAGATTAATGATCCAGAAACGAGTTAAAACTCGCATAAATTGTTTAAGAAGCATCTTTGTACATATATTACCAATCTTAGACTATGTATCAACCCTCTCTACATATTGTTTTAAAAAGAAGTGAAAAAATATATAGTGTGGAATTTTTGCAGGTAATTAGACATGGAGGGAAATATTTTTTTAGGACTGGGTATATATTAACAGAGCTTCATGAAGGTTTCTGCTGAAAACTTATTCAAATCAACCATAGATGCGCTGAGAATTCAGTCGAAGTACAATTTGCAAACTTAATAAAAAAAAATAACTTTGTTTTATAAAATGAATATAACACAATGTTTTAAGTTAGTTTCATTTTTGGTTCTATTATTTCGACAAGTACCTTCTCAATCTCTTTTTTATTCTTGGTGTAGGTCTTGAGCCCTGTTTTTGAGAGAGATTAGCCTCCTGCGATGTCGATTCCCAGATGTCAATCCATCTCTTTGGTTGTCTTCCTTGGGGTTGGCCGTGCAGTACAATGTGGGCGAGTCTGGATGGTTCCATTCTCCTCACATGCGCATACTATTGTTTTTTTCACTGCCCCACCTAACGACATCTTCGATCTCGCATATTTCTCTTATCCAGGCGTTCTTTATTCTATCTCGTAGACTCTTGTCAGATATGCTGCTTAGAGTCCTCATTTCTGACACTCTTAGCGCGTTTTTTTGTTACTACGGTGTCTGCTGTAAATTCGATCCTATGTAGCTCACTCCTTTCAACAACGTCATATATAAAAAATAGTCAATTTTCAGCTGTGCATATTTTTGGTATGCCAAGTAAATGTAATATATCCCAGCAAAAGCGGCATATTTTTAACTTAATATTTACCCGCTACAGGGCAGAAAGTGTTGTTTTTGCATTTTAAAGAAAAGGTGATGTTTAATTTTTTGTTATATACTAAATATTTTTTAAATAGAGAAAAAAATTCAGGTTTTACCTAAAAGGATCTGTTGCTCAGTAAAAAGTTCAATAAGTTGCTTGATATATTTTTAAATATATTTTATTATATTTTTAAACGTTAAAAACGATCTCTTGAAAAATAAGGGTTTTTGATAAATGACGTTATTGAAAGGATTGAGTGATATGTCATGATGGTTCGCACACAAGTTTTGTATATTTTAATTTTGCTGTCGATCCACATGTCAAGGTTTTTCCATAAAGGATTTTTTAGGCATCCTGAGATGGCTGCAGCTTTATTTACTTACCCCATAACTTCACATGGTAGATCCGTTTGACCACAAAAGTATTTGAACTGTTCCACTAAGACGCCAGCCACAGTCACGCTACATCCCACCGAGATCCGAGAGAACACTATGCTCTTAGTCTTTGTAGCTGATAAGTTAATAAGCCAAGGTATTTTTATTGAATTAAAATAATTTGGAGCTTTTATCAGCAACTTAAACTCATTACAAAGTCACAGCTAAACCAACCGAGATAAGGCTTCTATAAGCGAAGTAAATGGAATTAAAAGTTACAAAAGTCAGATCAGACTTGCAAAACTATCGGAAACTTACAAAGCTGTTGAAAACTTGAGAAATTCGTAGGTAAATTTTATCAGTAAACGCTTCTTTGTAAACGAATATATTTTCTGAAATGCTTTATTCTTAACTACAAATGTTCAAATTGTCCGCCTCCATCGTGTAATGGTCAGCACACTAGGCTACCGCACTGGAGATCCTGAGTTAAATTTCCAAGGGAGTCAAAAAAAATATTGATTAAAAGTGATTTCTTCATTACAATATTTATTCAATATTACCCTGGACTGGTACCTGAAGCGGGGGCTAATCACCTTCCCTTCATATGTTAACGATCAAGATAACACTGCGTTTATATGATGAAGTGCCCTATACTATACACAAATATTCATAATTTAATTCAATATTACTAACTAACAAACTAACTACTCATAACAAGGGTAGGCAGAGAGAATAGAACGCCACCCAACACTGTCTTTGCAAACATTATATTATACATTAATGCATCTTCTCATACATACCCACCAATTATTCCGACTCCTGACCTGACTACTTTCAAGCATTTGACATACACTTGATCATGCCAAGTTTTCCTCGGTCTTCTTCTGCTTATATTGCCCGCCATGTTCGCCTTATAAATTTGTTTCACTATTCTTTCCTCACTTATACGATTCACACGCCCAAACCATCTTATCATACCTTTCTTAATTTTATCTACAATATAATGCTTATCTCAGCCTTGCATTCTTTCCTCATTCCACCACTCGAACATCACACATTTGTCTGGGAGATCGGAATCTAATTTCATCCTTATGTTGCCAACTCCACTTCAATGCATTAGGGTTAGTTTAGGGATTTCATGGCGTCTGTATGACATCAATATCATGGTGTGTCCCTTGCTTCGTAGAATTCATCTCTGACTTAAGCTTTGATCTTTCCCTTTTCCCCTTTCCTCCCTCCCGTCCCTCTTCCAGATATTTTTACAAGTACTTGTTTTATTACACTCGTAAATGTGTATAAAAATATATTTCCTTGATGATACTGATCTTTTAAATTTCCAAATAAAACACTATTAAATAATAGAAAAATACAACATTTTGGGTGTGTCCAGATACTTGCTTACAAAATCTGGATTATCTCCAATTACAGGAGTTATTTTCATATTATTTCTTGACATGTCATCAAAGATGAAGAAGAATGTGGAAGTCTGGGCATTTACGGGGCTGACGACCGTCATAGGCTGGTTTTAGTGATCACTTTACACACGTGTAACATTCACCAATTCCACCCATTTTTGACAACCACACTACTCAAATTCTTGAAAGTTCTATATACATATATGAACCAATTTTATAAGCATTGTTCTTGAATCACTAGAACTTCACTAGAGACATTTATTGGTGAGATAAAACGAAGCTTTTTATTGAGCTGAAACTCTTTTATTAGTATGAGGTCCGAATCCTGGATTTTAATCACACACATGAGAAACGTCAGAAAATATAATTTTAATTTTTTTTTATTTTTGAAGCTTGTAATAAGCTGACCAGATAATTTATTCACAAAATTTTGAGTGTGCCCAAATACTTGCTGACAAAATCTAGATTATCTCCAATTTTGATGAGATGTCAAAAATATATATATTTAAAATTAAAAATAAATTTTAAATTGGTGTGGACGAAACAGGCTGATTAAAAAAAAAACAACTTAATTTGAACGTTACACAAATGACAATTGACACCAGTTGCAACTCAGATACGTGTGAATAAGTCCAAACAAATTTTAAATCTGCTTCCTAACTAGATATGGTAATAAAAAATAAAAATAAAAACTTTGTTTGATCCACCTTACCGGAAAATTTGGCAGAACTAAGGTGAGTTTACATGGAGATATGTTGAAAAATAAAATTTAAAAACATGATCGTTCACAATATTTGTAAGAAAAATTATTTTCCTAAATTCTTGATTATCATGAAGGTTCCTGATAAAAACATTGTTATTTCAACCATAATTTATATTGCGTTACCAAAGATGTATCATGCGAATTTTTTTAAATATTAATAATTGAAGTTTAAACTCTTGAAACTCCTAATTGGAGATTATCCAGGTTTGTGATCAAGTATTTGCACATTCTCAAAATATTTAAAATAAAAATTTTGAGGTAAAAGATACTGTATATGGATTAAGATGTAGAATTTATTATTATTAAATGTTAATTCTCGGTAAAAATCAGAATTAAATCTTTTTTCACAATTTCTGGTAAATTTTGCAACTTAGTTCATAAAAAATTGCTTTTTTATTGTAACTGCAGACGGTTGATAGAATTCCATGAATCGTTGGGTAATATATCCAAAATTAAACACGGTTATTGGATTAAATTCTACTTATATTTACATATATATGATAATTTGTTACGCGTTTCATCTTTTTAAGACATTATCAAACACGAGTGTTTGATAATGTCACAAAATTTAGTGTTTGATAATTTCTTAATAAGACGAATCGCGTCACATATTATCGTATATACTCGTATGTAAATAAAAGTAGAATTCAATCCAATAACCGTGTTTAATTCTGGACTAAATTTTGTGACATTTTCAAATACTCGTATTTGATAATGTCTTAATAAGACGAAACGCGTCACATTTTATCATATATACTCGTATGTAAATAAAAGTAGAATTTGATCCAATAACCGTGTTTAATTTTGGATATGTCTCAAAAATTAAAATTTACTTTGCAAGAGAAGGTCTATCAGGAAGCTTAGATGCTTCCGTATCAGATCCGAGAATGCGGGTTGGAAGCTTTCAATGAGCAATGCAATATTACAGTGTAAACAAGCCATAACATATATACCAAGATCATAAAAAATGTTTCATAAAAAGCATATCTTAATCTATGAAACGTGTTAAATTGCCGGGTTTTTATCTTCATAAATATTTATGGAGGAATAATATGGTAATTATTCAAGTGCGTATGCAAATGGAGAGAAGAAGAAGGAAAAAACACCAACGGGGACTTGAATGTTAGATCTTGATTAAGAAGGATATATACCAACAAGGCGAAAAAGCTGTCAACAAAGTATCACTCATAATAAAGAAATAAATAATCTGTAAAATGATAAAAGCCTATCAGTGAAAATTGGATTGGCAGAACACAGCTGGTTGCAACACTAATGTATGTTAGTCTAGCATGATGTTGGCAATATAATAAAATGTGGTTAAATTATAAGCTTAATAATAAAAATGAAAATGGTATTTTCTGGCGTTTCTCGTGTGTGTGATTATAATCCAGGATTCGGAACTCACATACTAATATAAGAGTTTCTGCTTAATAAAAAGCTTCTTTACATCTCACCAATAGATGTCTCTAGTGAAGTTCTAGTGATTCAAGAACAAGGTTTCTAAATTGGTTCATATATATAGAACTTCCAAGAATTTGAGTAGTGTGGTTGTCAATAATGGGTAGAATTGGTGAATGTTACACGTGTGTAAAGTGATCACTTAAACCAGCCTATGACGGTCGTCAGCCCCGTAAATACCCAGACTTCCATATTCTTCTTCATCTTTGATGATATGTCAAAAAATAATATTATAAAATGTTTTGAATATTGAAAGCATTAACTTTGTGGATCAGTTATTATATAAAGCTTTAACTTTGTGGATCGCGTTCATTTAACATTAGAATAAAGGAACATATGAGATGTCTTAACAATAACAATTTTTCGGAATTCGCGGACCACATCTTATCAAATAATCATTCATTCAATTTTGAAGATGGGATAGAAATTTTACATTGTAATAATAGAACCAGTCAAATTAATAATTTAGAAGTTTTACAAATAAAAAAATCGGTTGAACAAAAATTAAA
Organism: Brachycentrus maculatus; assembly: GCF_059751285.1. Classification (NCBI taxonomy): domain Eukaryota; kingdom Metazoa; phylum Arthropoda; class Insecta; order Trichoptera; family Brachycentridae; genus Brachycentrus; species Brachycentrus maculatus. Next base: position 144,732 of record NW_028281263.1, on the reverse strand, counting down.
AATAATTAACAATCAAACAAACTTATGTCCCATTTTTAATATTTTTCCCATAAAATCAAAACCAACCTAAACAGAGTTATCCCCTTCCTTGCTCTTACCCCTCCTTAAAACACCATTACTCCCACCCCTACCCTTTTGAAACCTAACAACTTGTACATTGTTTCTTTTTTAAATATATGTTTAGTCATAAATTAAAACCTGAAGAGGGCAACAGGTTGTTGCCGAAACTAGTTGGTCAGTAAAAATGTGAGTGGATCAAAACACAAAGTATTTTTATTTCTCGAAATAATATAATAAAAGTCTGAATGCAGTCGAAATGCGATCTCTCAGTCGAATGTGGGATAAAACGATGCATATTTGAATGGTGAAACAAGGAAACAATTTAAGTCTGAAATAAAATCACAACATTTTAAGGGTGTTATGTTTTAAAATCTGGGTTTTCTCCACTGAGGAAGAAAACTTGTGAACAAGTATTTGGACACACTCTAAATGTCGTGCTAGGCCTTCAGTCAAACAATTATTTCATCTATCTATCCTCGTACATACGTGCCACATGACCAGACATTCTTTAGATTTTATTATAATATTATTTAATTATATTTCTAACCAAAGGTAATTTCCTCGGGCGTTTTTTTTAACGATGTATTATATAATAATGTAATAATGGACTTAACATTAACCGCAACCAAAAATATTCATTACTGCTTAGAAGTTGATATCGTAAGTAATATTAAATTAGATTGGAAGTTGAAATCAATTTGTTTGACCACTGTTTTCTGTAACGACAAAAAAAACCGCCAGCTAATAACAATAACAAATTTTATTTATTGTTTCGGCATTAACTTTGTGGTAAGACATGTTACAATGATTAAAGAAAACACTTGTTTTTTACCACTTGAGTTTTATTATAGACTACATGTTTCATGTTGCCCCTTGACTAACCCCTTCCCCTTACTTTCCCCTCTCCTTATTTATAGAAAAATTTTATATTTTAGTTATTATTCAGACCTGAATGATGGATGTTTAACTTCTGAAACATGTAGTCTATAATAAAACTCAAGTGGTAAAAAAACAAATGTTTTCTTTAATCATAATAACAAATTATATAAATTAAAAATTAAAAACAAAAAAAAAACAAATGAACATGCAGATTGCCATGGATCTTTTTCAAAAGATATCTAGAAGAAGAACAAATAATTCATGGATGCTTCAGAAAGAAAACATTATTTAAAGGTATGGCCTAGGTGACGTTTCCCATGAAAAGGACCTACATCCTGAGGACGAGGAGAGCTGATCCCAGCAGTCAAAAAAGACGATAAGTTGGGATGGAGCCAGGAAGAAGAATAAGGAAAACAAGACTATGTGTAAATCCGTCGAATATGTATTGAGTATGTAGAATATTGCATGTTTTATATGTGTATAAAGTGATCACTAAATCAGTCGATGGCAGGACTTTTTGCATTACCCAACGTCAAAGTGACTCTGAAATCTAGCTACGCTTATGCAACACCGCTTATTGTGACCCAACTTAGGCTTCATCTTTTTAATTTTTATAGCCTATACCTACTCGTGAGTGGATTTACTGTTTATGTTTAAAGTTATTATAATATTCATACAATTCATGAGTGAAAATTCTAGGCAAAAACACTCGCTATCTTTTTAGAGGCGTGAGTTTATACAGTTCAGTCGATGGCAATACGTAGGTCCTGCAAATTTTCAAAGACTTCCATATGTCCTTCTCATAAATAGTGGTCCGTCTCCGGGAGACATCTGTAGTTAATATTACTAAACAGTACTGGCGCCTCCTTTATATGGAAACAGGATAAACGAGATATAAAGAATAAGTTGAAATACTGAGTGACTTTATGTCAGCTCTCTTATTTGATTGTGAGATTGATAGACCAAAAAGGAGAACGTCAAAATTCTGACACTGTGAAGGTGACCAGTGGCGTACGGAATTATTTTTGTCAATCGAAAATGATTTTTAAAAAATAAATAATTTAACAAATATATTTTTACATCTCAACCTAGATGAAGAAGAAAATGGAAGTGCTGATATTGAAAGGACCCACGACCAGTCATAGGCTGGTTTTATTGATCACTTTATAAATGTGTAAAATTCACCATTCTACCTATGGTTGTCAACCACTCTACTCACTACCATTTCGGAAGTTGAATTCTTCAATTGACACATTATTTCATATGCGAGCTCTCGGTAGCATCTTTGGTTGAGTTTAATAAGTCTTCAATAGCAGAAACCTTTATAAAATATATGTAAAATTCTTCTCGATTTATGTTACATATTTGTACGAGGAGATACTTTGAAAACATGATTTAATTTATTTATTGAACATCTGTTTCAACCATTTAAGTGAACATTTTTTTTATAAATATATTTTTTTATTATATGTATTACGGCTTTTTAGGCAAAGCCTGTTCGGCTGTCCAAATTTAAAACACAGTAAGGGACATTTTTTTGTAGTACGTTTTTTTGCTTTTTCGGACTAAGTAGAGTCTACTTAGTCCATAAATGCAAAAAAAACGTAATACAAAAAAATGTCCCTTACTGTGTTTTAAATTTGGACAGCCGTGTTACATGTTAATACAATATATATATTTCTAATATATTATAAGATTAAAACCAATATTTTTAGCTTTTCCACTTTAATTTTATTTGACTAGCGACCGGATTTCGTCGTTACCGACATCATCAAACTGGTATCACAACTAGCATCACCAGTCTGATGATGTCGGTAACGACGAAACCCGGTCGCTGGCCAAATAAAAATAAAGTGGAAAAGCAAAAAATATTGGTTTTAATCTAATAATATATTACAATGCAATTCCATCACGAAGTGTCAGTGGATAATATAAATGTATTAAAAAATGTATATTTCTTTTTTTAAAATTAGATTTTATACATTACATACAATAGATACAATAACAATTTCCAGTAGAAAGGTTTAACAATAAAATAACTGAATCTGTTCTTAAAAACATGATCATTTCTGGAATTTAATGGTTACGGGCAGCAAGAAACTATAAAGTGTAACAAAAAAGTTATAAACTTGTAACATACTACTGCTCATTACCATTTTGAAATCTGTATAAACATTCTTCGATAGACACCTTTTTTCATACCGCTCACTCCTTTTAAGAACGTCATAAATCAAAATACTTGATTATTCAGGAGAACGTTTTTAAAGTTTAAAAATATAATAATATGTATTAAAAATAAATATCAAGCCACATACTGAACTTTTTACTTTGCAACAGATCTTTTTAGGTAAAACCTGAAGGTTTTTTCTCCTTTAGAACATATTTAGTAAATTTAAAAAAATAATTAAACAATACCTTTTCTTCAAAATGCAAAAACGACACTTTCTGCCCTGTAGCGGGTAAATATTAAGTTAAAAATATGCCGCTTTTGCTGGGATATAGTACATTTTCTGGGCATTCCGAAAACATGCACAATTAAAAATTTCAATTTTTGATTTATGACGTTCTTAAAAGGAGTGAGCGATATGCCAGACGACGGCATCTGTAGTTGCGTTCAGTATTTTTTTTAATTAGCAAAGCCTTCTTTGAAACGTTGGTAAGACTCTTCAAGGATTTAGACGAACTCTACATATTGTTAATGTAAATATAATACGTGTCTGCCTCCGTAGTGTAATGGTAAACACGCTTGACTACCGTTCCGGTGGTCCCGGGTTCGATTCCCATGGGGGGTAAAATAAATGTAAGTGATGTTTTCACTCTAATATCTATTCAATATTACCCTGGACTGGTACCTGAAGCGGAGGGCTGATCACCTTTCCTTTGTGTGTTAACGATCGAGATAATACTGCGTTTATATGATGCAGTGCCCTATGCACCATTGGGGTGCGGATAAGGGATTTATGATGAAAAATAATACATTTGATAATCTTTTTTGACTGATATGATTCTTGGTATCCCATAATAAAATGCCATTAGGCTTGAATAATGAAAAATATATTCGAACTTATTTGCAATGAACCTAAATTTGTTTTACTATATCACGTACGTCTCTGAGCAAAGAACACCTTTTCAAAGCTACGCAGAAGAAATCATTCCGCGCGCAGACAGTCTGCGCATCTCATCCCGTTTAATGAATAATGTCATAAATGCAAAACAAAATATCATACATTATTGATGAATGACCCTTTTTCATGACCACAACTTATTTTATATTTAATATGTAATATATCATAACTTATATCCTCAACGAACTTTTCAATAGGAATATTAGTTTTTTGTTACATGCACTTTTAAAAGCAAATATAATTATGTAAAAATGCCTATATACACATATATATAAGATACTTCGAGTTTAAAACCACTAATTAAAAAAACTATATCTAATAATTCTTGGCACAAATATCTTAGAATTTTTTTTAAATAAGTTAATAAACATATCCGCCTCCGTAGTGTAATGGTCAGCATACTCGGCTACCGTTCTGTAGGTCCCGGGTTCGATTCCCAAGGGGCGTAAAATAAATTTAAGTGATATTTTTACTGTTATATTTATTCAATATTACCCTGGACTGGTACCTGAAGCGGAGGGCTGATCACCTTTCTTTCATGCGTAAGCGATCAAGATAACACGGCGCAGTGCAAGATATATGACGCAGTGCCCTATGCACCATTGGGGTACTGATAAGGGTTTTATTTATTATTAATAAACATTATAAACTATAAAGATATTCAAACG
>NW_028281263.1:0-135000 GCF_059751285.1 Brachycentrus maculatus | reverse complement strand
ACCTCTGCGGAGAAACAGCATGATGGTAGTAGAAGTAGAGTTAAAATAACAAGTCGAACCACTTTAATATATTAAATTCAAAGGTGGTAAGTGCATTATTGTAAGAACGACGTTTTTATATGCATATAAAACTCAAAATTCCTTTCATATTTCCTCATAAATTGCAAAGATAAAAGAAAAAATACCCTCGTAAATTTTACAGTCTTCCTGCTAGACATATCGATGAAATATTAATATTGGTGAGGCTAGAAATTCTGGGTCTATGCACCATGTTGTCTTATGGATAAAATATAATTTTATATTTTTTTTACAAAAATTATAGTAATATTATTATATATCCACTCATTGAGATATTTTGTCTACTGGTTTCAAGACGTACCCGTCTCTTCGTCAGGACAATTACTACAACAGCAAAAACAATACTACACGTCACTGACATAGCACTATTCACACACTTATATCTGCATAAAATGTTGATCACATGCGTTTTTGGTGGATGTGAGCAATATTTTATGTAGTTATTTAAGGGAAATCCCTAAAATGACCAGACTTCCATATTCTTCTTCATCTATGTCGAGATGTCATATATAATATAAAAATTAACTCCTAATCGGAGATTATCCAGATTCGTGAACAAGTGTTTGGACACACTTAAAATATTGTAAAAAAAATAAGTGGTCAAATTATAAGCTTAAATAAAAATTTTAAATTGTGTTTTCTAGCGTTTCTCGAGTGTGTGATTATAATCCAGGATTCGGACCTCACATACAAATAAAAATGCTTCTGCTTTGTAAAATCTTTCCTCATCTCACTATAGATGTCTCTAGTGACTCACGTACACTGTTTTTTGATTTTGATAAAATTGGTGAATGTTGCACATGTGAAAAGCGATCACTTCACCAGCCTAAGACGGTCTTAAGCCCTGTAAATGCCCAGACTTCCATATTCTTCTTAATAAATTTTGAGATATGAAAAATAATCGCATTTATTGCCTTACGCAGTTTGCTACAAGCCGTCAATGTGTAGGTACTTGAGAAAGCTCAAATACTTTATATCGCTCACTCCTTTCAACAACGTCATATATCAAAGATCGTAATTTTTCAGTTGTGCATGTTTTCGGAATGCCCAAAAAAATTACTATTTCTGAGCAAAACCGGTATATTTTTAACTTAATATTTACCCGCTACAGGGCAGAAAGTGTTGTTTCTGCATTTCGAAGAAAAGGGTATTGTTTAATTATTTTTTTAAATATACTAAATATTTTTCAAATGGAGAAAAAACATTCAGGTTTTACCTCAAAAAGATCTATTGCACAGTAAAACGTTCAATAAGTGGCTTGATATTTATTTTTAATACATTTTATTCTATTTTTAAACTTTAAAAACGATCTCCTGATTTTTTTAAAATATATGACGATGTTGAAAGGAGTGAGCGACATGCGGTCAAATATAAAGGAGAATTTCCAAACATTGATTGGTAGGAAATAATATCTATTAGACTCTGAAGTGTTATATCAATTTGTATCGAAATATCTAGCAGTACTGTTTTTTGTATCAAACGTATTTTAAATGGACCCTATAACAATATGTGTAGATAGGTGTTTATTTCTACGTGTTAACGCAGGTACGTAGAGAGACAGGTTTCATAGTGCTCTAAATCCAATTAAAAACAATAAAATAACTGTTGCTGTTTCATTAAGGTTTATTTCCAAATCTAAACAAATAAATACGTAAATATTACAACATTTCGAGTGTGTCGAAATACGTTTTCACAAATCTGGATTATTTTCTCTTTTCGTATATTACTATATATATAGCATTATCGATAAAATTAAAAAAGGTGTGTTGAGATGGTTTGGACATGTAGAAAGAATGAGTGAGGAAAGAACGGTAAAACAAATATATGAGGCGAATGTAAGTGGAAAAAAGAGCAGAGGAAGACCGAGAAAAACATGGCACGATCAGGTATGCCAAATACTTGAACGTGGTCAGGGTAGTAGTCGTAACAATCGGCGGCTATGTATGAGGAGATGCATGAACGTGGAAGAGGCGAAGAATGTTCGCAAAGACAGAGTGGTGTGGCGTTCTATTCTCTCTGCCTACCCCTGCGGGGAAGCGGCGTGATGGTTAGTTAGTTAATTAGTTGGTATATTACTATTTTAGGATGTGTTCGAAAAAACTAACGAAATTTGACCAAATGTTTTTTTTTTATTAAAAAGATAAATATTTGTGTTTTTATTATTTAAACACAAAAAACTTGAATTTCATACTATTTATGTGTGCCTAAGCGGCTCATTATTAAAAATAGGTAATAGGTTCAATCCGACACCTCCACATGACTTGAGATTTAAAAAATTAAAAAATATTTTTAACGATCATTCCAAGTTTTCCTCTGTCGTCCTCTGCTTCTGTTACGAACCACAGTCACCTCATAAAATTACGTCAGAAATTTAATATATAATATAAAATTAAACACTTGAATATACCATTTTTATGGGTTTTATTTATAAATACGACTAGTTTCGAAAACTTCAGTCAAAAAAAATCTTTCGGTAAAAATTAAAACTAACGAAAAGAAATATATTTAGGGGTATATATAGTATATATATATCGCCCACTCCTTTCAAGAACGTCATAAATTAAAAAACTTGATTTTTCAGGAGAACGTTTTTAAAGTTTCAAAATATAATACAATGTATTAAAAATAAATATCAAGCCACTTACTGAACTTTTTACTGTGCAACAGATCTTTTAAGGTAAAACCTGAAGGTTTTTTCTCCATTTGAAAAAATATTCAGTATGTTCAAAAAAATAATCAAACAATACATTTTCTTCAAAATGCAAAAACAACACTTTCTGCCCTGTGGCGGGTAAATATTAAGTTAAAAATATGCTATTTTGCTGGGATATAGTACATTTTCTGGGCATTCCGAAAACATGCACAACTGAAAATGGACGTTTTTTGATTTATGACGTTCTTGAAAGGAGTGAGCGATATGTAAGTTTTCGAAACTAGTCGTTTATATAATATAAATAAAACGCATGAAAGTGGTATATTCAAGTGTTCAATTTTTTTTAAAATTAATCAACATGTCATTCCACAAAGTTAATACCGAATCAATAAATAATATAATATAAATATTTGAGGTGTATTTTTTGGACTTAAGAGCTTATGGAAGTAACCCAATAAGCCTCGTTATAGGTACGTGTATATAGCGCAGATACGAGTGTAATGTACTCAGATTCGAATCACTTTTAATAGTATAGAAACTGTAATTTAAATAAACTCCGCGCACGACTTGAATTGTAAGATTGTAATTTCTCATATGAAAAACGAATATATCTTTTATGGTATTATGCAAGGTCCTATGGGTTACTTGCAGGTTCCACCTACATTCCTTCACATAGAACAGAGGTAGCTGAAGTTATGAAGAGATTGGTGCATGTATGTGGAAGAAACGAATGTTTGCAAAGACAGAGTGGTGTGGCGTTCTGTTTGCTTACCCCAAACTGCAAACCGATGGACGGTCAGTCAGTTAGTTAACGTTTTTGAAATGCAAGACTGACATGAGTATTTTCGATAAAAATTCTAGTCGCAAAAGAAGGATGAAAGTGGTCCAATACGGTAATAAGACTGAATGTAATCGAATTGCGATTTCTCAGATGAATGTGCGGTAAAACAATGTATGATAAATGTTCGAATGAATGGTGAAATGAGGAAATAATGCAAGGCTGTGATAAGTATTATCAATAAAATAAGGAATTTAAACATACATTTCTTGGTGGAACTGCATTTTATTTAATAAAATGACAACTACATACTTATATAGTTTTATCTACAAATATATTATTTCACCAGTGACTGGGTTTCGAGGTAACCAACAACATCACTTGTCTGATGATGTCGGTAACGATAAAATCCGGACACTGATCAAATAAAATATTTGTTGATTTATTTTATTTTTTTATATTATTTTTTGACATCTCATCAAAGATGGAGAAGAATATGGAAGTCTGGGCATTTACGGGGCTGACGACCGTCATAGGCTGGTTTAAGTGATCACTTTACACACGTGTAACATTCACCAATTCAACCCATTATTGACAACCACACTACTCAAATTCTTGGAAGTTCTATATATATATGAACCAATTTAGAAACCTTGTTCTTGAATCACTAGAACTTCACTAGAGACATCTATTGGTGAGATGTAAAGAAGCTCTTTACGAAGCAGAAACGCTTATATTAGTATGTGAGGTCCAAATCCTGGATTTCAATCACACACATGAGAAACGCCAGAAAATACCATTTTCATATTTATTACTTATTTTTTTTATTTAATTAGTTTTTATTTTATTATATAAAATAAGAAAAGTGTGTCGAGATGGCTTAGACATGTGGAATTGTGGAATAAATAAAAAAGATTATAATGTAGTACATAGTTGATATTTTATTACACAAAATGCATTTCTGGCTAATAAAACAAGTACATAACTTTTGATGTGTGTTAAAATTGACAAATATATTGGGAGAAAGTAATAAGTACAAAATACAACACCATTCGTTTTAATTGATTTAAATACCATTCTCAATATTATTAATACTTAAAGCATTTACTTTGTGGTTTGTCATTTTTACTTATTTATTTTTTTACAAAAATGTTAATAAAATTAGTTTATAACCACTCACCGAGATTTTTACGTCTACCGGTTTCGAGACGTACCCGTCTCTTCGTCAGGACAATCACTAACACAGCATGCAAACAATACTACCCTTCACCACCATAGCACCATTTACACACTCAAAATCTATGCATGCTGTGTTAGTGATTGTCCCGACGAAGAGACGGGTACGTCTCGAAACCGGTAGACGTAAAAATCTCGGTGAGTGGTTATATACTAATTTTATTAACATTTTTGAAAAAAAAATAGTGATTTAAATACTGTCACATAATACAAGAAAACACAAGATTCAAGACGAAGAAACAAGTCAAACAATATCTGCCACATTCCTCTATTAGTAAAAAGATCTTAAAATAATGTTAAAAAAATTCAAATAACCCTAAGAAAGTAACGATTCATTTTAAAACTGTCACCCTTTAATTCGAGTTCTCATTTCTCGTACGCAAGTCCCCAAATAAATACTAATGTATGGAAGCGAAACATGGAACTGGCAAAGGAAGGATGAAAGTAGAGTGAATGCTGTTGAAATGCGCTCCCTCAGACGAATGTGTGGAAAATCATTGTATGACAGAATTAAAAACGACGATATAAGAAAGGAATGTAAGGCTGAACGAGGAATAATTGAAAAGATTAGAAAGAGCTCTTTGCGGTGGTATGGACATGTGGAGCGAATGGATAGCGAGAGAATGACTAAGAAAATATATGTGGCGAATGTGAGAGGGAAAACAGAACGTGGACGACCGAAAAAGACTTGGCACGATCAGATTAATCAGAACCTAAAATCTGGCGGTGTCAAAAGTCTGCGTAATCGGAGGGCATGTATGACTAGATGTATGGATGTGAAGGAGGCTAGGAGTGTATGTCAGGACAGAAGAGTGTGGCGTTCCATCCTCTCTGCCTACCCCTGCGGGGAAACGGCGTGATGGTAGTAGTAGTAGTAGTAGTAGAAAAGATCGATAAAAACAAATTCCAACCTATTGACTTTCGTTCGCAAATGAGTATTTATTGATCCAGTGCGTATATTGTTAGTTTCCAGTATTGATATTACCCAGGGATATTCAGCAATCCATTCCTTATTGAAGTTCGACGTTTATGACGTCATTATCCCCAGTAAGTACCAAAGTTCTTCCCTTGTATTGAGCAGCCCTTAAATCAAGACAATTAGAACCATAATTAAGAATAACATAAGAAATAACCTGACCTCTTTGTATGTTCAAATAGAACTGGCATCGAATTGAAACTTAATGCATAAAGAACTGATGGCAACATTTTTGTCATATCAATTGTAATGGCATATAATTTTTTGACATCTCATCAAAGATGAAGAAGAATATGGAAGTCTGGGCATTTACGGGGCTGACGACCATCATAGGCTGGTTTAAGTGATCACTTTACACACGTGTAACATTCACCAATTCTACCCATTATTGACAACCACACTACTCAAATTCTTGGAAGTTCTATATATATGAACTAATTTAGAAACCTTGTTCTTGAATCACTAGAACTTTACTAGAGACATCTATTGGTGAGATGTAAAGAAGCTTTATATTAAGCAGAAACTCTTAAATTAGTATGTGAGATCCGAATCCTGGATTATAATCACACACATGAGAAACGCCAGAAAAAACCATTTTCATTTTTATTATTAAGCTTATAATTTGACCAGATAATTTATTTACAACATTTTGAGTGTGTCCAAATACTTGTTCACAAAATCTGGATTATCTAAAAATTACAAGAGTTATTTTCATATAATTTTTTGACATCTCATCAAAGATGAAGAAGAATATGGAAGTCTGGGCATTTACGGGGCTGACGACCGTGGTCGTCGTTCTTCTCCATTTTGATGAGATGTCAAAAAATTATATGAAAATAACTCCTGCAATTGGAGATAATCCAGATTTTGTGAACAAGTATTTGGACACACTCAAAATGTTGAAATTGTAATGGCCCTGCCATTTCTCATTCGCACTTTTACTGTCATTTTTTAGAAAGTCGAGGGACTCGTCATTTGCTTGCAATATGTTGTCCGGCCTTTGGTTGGAGATGCGTTCCCATGGCCATAAATCGGTACAGCATTTTATGATTCTCTACCCTAAAGCCAGAGGGTTTTTAACATAGTATTATTTGGTATTTCGTGAGAGTCGGGTGTAACATAACTTAACACATTATAGTCGGGCGCTTCGAACAATAGACTCTAGCCTATAGCGGGTGTTTTTCGCGATTAGCGCAAAAATATATCGCTTTCTTAAAATTGACACAATTTCTAAACCAAATAATATTTTCGATTGAAATTTTCAAAGAAATTATATATGACATTTGATCATCAAAAATAAATTATATAATCATAATTTTTAATTAAGTATTCCATATTTCACAATTTTAGAAGCATTGTAAACTATAAAAAATAGTCTTCCCCTCCGAGGTATCATTCCCTATACAATACTAATATATTCAAATAATAACATACCAAACAGTAAACAAAACAGTGCGAGCGGTATGAAAAATAGTCCGATACGTGAAATGGCTCAAACTAAACTTGAGATTGAGATTGCATAAAAACTCTAGATTTCTGGGGATGCCTTTACAAGCGACACACTAGCCAATCTGGACAAGACATCTCAAATAACGTCAACAGACTATCGCCTAGCACCCAGGTAGCAGATTACCCTTCAACGCGTTTTATTTCACGCTGATAACAAACCCATATATTGCCGTTTCCCGCCGATAACCGACAGTCGACAAAAACGGCATTTGCCGTGTCCCGCAGTTGACCGACAGTCCGCGAAAAACGGCAAATGCCGTGTCCCGCCGACAACGTGTTAACAGAGCTGTTTGGAAGCACATGAGTATTGACTGCCGTATTGTTGTTTTTAAATAAACAAATTTATTAACAGTCGATACCGTGTTATTGTTTAATACTCGCTTCAGTCCAACCTGCCTCCTGACAAAAAGGGGACTAAAGTGTCCTGTTTAATATAGGACGTAATCAAGTGCACGCGTACGCTGATCACAAGTGTCTAGGCGCACGAGCACGCTTCCGTCATACTATTACACAATATAGAAAATGAAGTATATGGAAGTCTGGGTTTTAACAGGGCTTATGACCTATTATACGCTGTTTAAGTGATCACTTTAAACATGTGCAACATTCAACATTCTAACCATGATTGATAAACACACTACCCAAATTTTTGGAACTCCTATACTTACATATCAATGTGAATTGTTATTTTGTCATTGGATAATTTTTTAAATATTTTTTGTTGTTGCTATTTTTAACTAACTAACTAGCCTTCACGCCGTTTCACCACAGGGGTAGGCAGAGAGAATCGAACGCTACAACACTCTGTCTTTGCAAACATTCTTTGCCTCTTCTACATTTATGTATCTCCTCATACATACCCGACTATTATTACGACTCCTGATCCGACCGCTTTCAAGTATTTGACATATCTGATTGTGCCAAGTTTTCCTCGGTCGTCGTCAGTTTCTTTTTTAAACTACACTCGCCTCATAAATTTGTTTAACCGTTCTTTCTTCACTCATACGTTCTACATGTCCAAACCATCTCAACACACCTTTCTTAATTTTATCGATAACGCTTATCTCAGCCTTACATTCTTTCCTTATTTCATCATTCGAACATCTATCAAACATCGTTTTGTCACACATTCGTCTGAGGGATCGCATTTCGACTGCATTCAGTCTGCTTTCATTTAATTTTCTATTTTTAGGAGAATATAATATTAAATACATTTAAATAAGTATGCTGTTACATGTTTTTTAAAATAAAAATAAAAATTATTATACTTTTAAACGATCTCCTGAAATATCAAGTTTTTTGATATATGACGTTGTTGAAATAAGTGAGTGATATATTTTATTAATTTCATTAATTGATTCGGCAGTCACTTTGTGGTAAAATCTATCCATTTTTAATTAATGTTTTACTTAGTAAATACCACTATTTCTTAAAATCTACTGTGACGCGTGTTTCGATGCATTCCGCATCATTTTCAAACACCGTATACAACGTATACACCGTAAACATACGGTGTTTGAAAATGATACGGAATGCATCGAAACACGTGTCACAGTAGATTTTAAGAAATAGTGGTATTTACTAAGTAAAACATTTATTAAAAATATATTTTATTTTTTGGATTATGTATGAAGACTATAAACGGATTGAATGAAATATTCCACCATAGTAAAATTAAAATTTTGAGCATATTACTGTTACTGTTTTCTAACGAATTTTTTTTGTTGGTATTTTTATTAAATTTAAAAGTGATTATTCCTCTATATTTCTTTCATATAATCGACGATATCGGATAAAACTTTTGGATCTTATCGTTTTGTGAGGAAAAATGTTGGAAAACTTTCGAATTTTCTTTTTAACATCTCATCAAAATTACAGGTCCGAATACGATATTTTTGCGTAATATTTAAAACATGGTATATTTTCATGTAAAAACTTATCTTTAATTTTTTCATACTTTTTTAATTTATGTATTACTCGCTATTTCTGTACCACTATTTCTTAAAATCTATTTATTATGAAAAGGTGCTCAAAAATAATGCGGAATGCAAAGAAATACGTGTCAGAACAGATTAAAAGAAAAAGTCTTAATCATTCATTCGAACCCTTATCCACACGCCAGAGGTGCATAGGGCATTGCATCACATAAATCCAGTGTTGTCTTGATCATTAACACACGAAGGAAAGGTGATCAGCCCTCCGCTTCAGGTTCCAGTCCAGGATAATATTGGATAAATATGGGAGTGAAAAAATCACTTCTATTTATTTGACCCCCCTGAGAATTGAACCCAGGATCTCCAGTACGGCAACCGAGCTTGCTGACCATAATACTACGGAGGGGACAAAAAAATGTAAAATTACTTACCAAGTAAATCTTAAATTGAAAACGCATAAACATAGATATATACACAGAGGAAATATTCAAAGAATCACAACTTATGAAAGTTATATCGCTCACTCCTTTCAAAAATGTCATATTTCAAAAATTGTCAATTTTCAGTTGTGCATATTTTCGGACTTCCCAGAAAATGTCCTATGTCCCAGCAAAAGCGGCATATTTTAAACATAATATTTACACGCAACAGGGCAAAAAGTGTTGTTTTTGCATTTTGAAGAAAATGTTTGTTTTATTATTTTTTGAATATACTAAACATTTTTCAAATGGAGAATAAAACATTCAGGTCATACCTAAAAAGATCTGTTCCACAGTAAAAAGTTCAATAAATGGCTTGATATTTATTTTTAATACATTTCATTTTATTTTTAAACTTTAAAAACGATCTCCTGAAAAATCAAGTTTTTTTATATATGACGTTGTTGAAAGTGATATGCATCTAAGAATTACTCTCACATAACACAAGTCAACACCTCCCAGCAAAGCACACCAATCTCAGTTAACACACTTTATGGTAACGTACGTACAACTAGAAGATCAAAACACACAAACACACAAACAAAACCATACCTCTTTTGGTCAAAAGGACTTTGATTGTTATCCAATTATGTTGTACAAACTGTCTCCTTATGGGAATTGCATTTATTATTTACTTTGCTTATTATGTACAAGGTAAAAAGATTATTAAGTAGATTTTTGTTTCTTCTAACCTAAAAAAAGTTTTATTTTAATGTCTACAAACTGCTTCCATTATCTATAAAGTCGTTCAAAACAGAAACTTAATATGAAAAAGTATTCATAAGTCTGCCTCTGTAGTGTAATGCCTCGGTTACCGTTCTGGAGGTCCCGGGTTCGATTCCCAGGGAAGGTCAAATAAATATAAGTGATTTTTTCACTGAAATATTTATTCAATATTACCCTGGACTGGTACCTGAAGCGGAGGGCTGATCACCTTCTCTTCGTGTGTAAACGATCAAGATAACACTGTGCTTATATGAAGCAGTGCCCTATGCACCATTGGGGTGCGGATAAGGGTTTTGTTATTACTATTATTATTCATAAGTGTCGAGTTGTGGTCCCGTGGTTAGTGTCGCGGACTCTTAAGTCAGAGTTTCCCGGTTCGAACCCACACCACCACAATATGGTCGCTATTTCTAGTAATGAACCGCTTAGGCTCACAGAAATACTATGAAATTGAAATATTTGTGTAAATAATAAAAACATAAATATTTATCTTTTAAAAAAAAAAAAGATAATGGAAGTAGTTATTTCAGGAAAAAAATGCATCATTCCGTCATGTGTTTAATTGCATGTAACATACATTCTTTTTTCTTTCATATAATTTCATAAATGAATATTGAAAAATGTACCTTCAGCGTGGGAAACTCAGTGAATGTACAATACATCATTTTAAACTTTATAAAATAAAACAACGTTGTTTTAACCACTTTTCATTTGTACACTTTATCCAACCGGTTTCGACAAGAACCTTGTCATCATCAGGGTTTATGTACTAAATTCTAAAACATTGAAATACTCAAAGTTAGGTTATAGTGTATTACCCTTCCCTTACGATACCAAAAACTTCCAAGCACTCCGTACACCATATGAAAATATGATTTAAAAACTCCTAAATGTTGTTTTTATTGAGCATTGCGCAGTGAATACGTCAACTCTGGATGACAACTTGTGAGCTACGAACGGAATCGTCCAAAAACAGTGTGAATCCACGCGCGCATACGTAAAGTGCAGCACACACACAAACATATCATTTTAATTTATAATTATGTGTATGATGAAGTAAAAACAAATAAAATAAAATTTCTTGAATGAAAAAGTGAAATCAGTCCGATGTACCAATTATGTTTGGAGTCTGGTGTATTTTTGTGGGCACCAATACCCGTTTATTGGGATTGGGTTTCAAATTAAATTTCCTCTTTAATTTTCAATCACGTATATCTGATATCAACTCCTTCGGTCAATACAGAAGGTTAAGTGCGATCTGGAATTGAGATCAGAGCAGTAAATCTTCCTAAACAGACGATCTGATACTTAGTGCTTCTGTTGCGATCCATCAGGGCAAAACTAGGATCCATTTAATTGCCTTCTGGGTTTTTTTATCAACCTTAATTATCCTACGAAACAGGATACATGTATTAAATAAAAGTATCGATTTAAAATAATTGTCCACAATTGAATCGGCAGTCACTTTGTGGTTATATTTATCAGTTTTTAATTTAAGTTGTACTTGGTAAATACCACTATTTCTTAAAATCAATTGTGACACGTCTTTCATTCCGCATCATTTTTAAACACCTACATATCGCTCACTCCTTTCAAGAACGTCATAAATGAAAAATCGTTAATTTTCAGTTGTGCATGTTTTCGGGATGTCCAGAAAATGTACTTTATCCCAGCAAAAAAAGCATATTTTAAACCTTATATTTACCCGCCATAGGGCAGAAAGTGTTGTTTTTGCATATTGAAGAAAAGGTATTGTTTAATTATGTTTTTAAGTATACTAAATATTTTTCAAATGAAGAAAGAACCATCAGGTTGTTAAAAGTTCCATAAGTGGCTTGATATTTATTTTTAATACATTGTATTATATTTTTAAACTTAAAAAACGTTCTCCTGAAAAAGTTTTTTGATTTTTGGCGTTCTTGAAAGGAGTGAGCGATATGTGAAGCTAAGTCTACATTTTAGAGTTGTGTCCTTAGGACGTTTAATCTAATACACGAAATATAAGAAAATGTGTTTTTTTAAATTATTTTAAGTTTAACTAGGTTTATTTAACTATTTCATAAAATCTATTATGACACGTATTTCGATGAAACCCATACATTTAAAAAAAATTAGAATAAAAAAAACTTGACTGTATTTTTATTGATATCTCAACATATATAAAGACGAATATAGAAGTCTCGGTAATTACTGACTGGTGTAAGTTATCACTTTATGCACGTGTAAATTAAGTGACAACCACACGATCAAAATTTTTGAGATTCCTACATATATCGTAAATCTCATGCCGTTTAACGTGTGAGTTCACTGTTTAAATACAAGGATCTTTGCTAAATAAAAAAATTCTCAATCTTAGTTTGGATTTCTCTGATGAACTCACACGTACAGGGTCATGAGATTTACGATATATGTTGGAGTTCCAAAAGTTTGAGTATTGTGATTGTCAATCATGGGTAGAATGGTGAATGTTGCACGTGTGTACAGTAATCATTGAACCAGCGTACGCAGGTCGTAAGCCCTGTAAATATCCAGACTTACATATTCTTCTTCATCTATGATGAGATATTAAAAGTGTTAAAATGTAATATATATATATATATATATATATATATATATATATATATATATATATATATATATATATATATATATATATATATATATATATATATATACTTGTGTGTGTAAGTCTAAACGCTCTTTATTGTGGGTTTGAGTGGACCATAATAACATTAAATCCATTCACAAAAATGCCTTTTTCGACTAACAAAACTGTAATATATAAAAAATAATATCAGATATTTTTTCCACCAAGATAAGAAGACATTTCGACGAGCAATTTATGACACCAAAGTTTCCAGCTCCCCACAAGTTTTTCTTCTACCCTCGGCTTTGGCGATTAGAATTCCTCCACCCGGCCCTGTACACTCGCCACGTGGACCCCTAGTAAGCGGCAGAGTGATTGATTAATGGTCCATCAACCAGCCTCCGATTGGCAGCTGAATGAGATCGGGTTCCTGATCTGTTGAATTTATCACTTCAAAATATATGTATCAAGAAGCACTTTTGAACGCCGAAATATCTTACTCAACCATTAATATAATTTCTGAAACTGATAAATCTTTCGAGTTTTTATTTTCTTGGCACATTAATCTTTAATCAGCTGCCGGAGAATCGCTCCGTCAAAATGATAACATTCATTAATTGACCACGGAGGTCTGCGAATCACACCAGAGGCAAAAAAAACACCATGTAATTAACTAACTAACTGACTATTATGCCGCTTCCCCTCAGGGTAAGCAGAGAGAATAGAAATTAGAATTTTCTGAATAATAGCAAAAATTCTGGATGGACGATGTAAGAAGCTCGCTAGCAATCGTCAGGTAAATACGGGTAAGTATATATAAAAAAATTATTTGCGTTTTTGGGAACATTTGTTGTCTAAACTAGTGTGTTCACATTCTTCTTCTTCCTAGCTCCATCCTAACTTATCTTTTTTATAGACTGTCAGCTCTCCTCGTTTTCAGGTTGTAGGTCATACCTTCGAATCATGTTATCTTTCTGTAGCATCCATGATTTTTTGGTCTTCCTCTAGATGTCTTTCGAGAAAGATCCATGGTGATTGCTTGGTTTGCAATATGTTCAGGTTGTCTACGTCCTATGTGCCCATATCATCTTAATTGCCTTTCGTATATCTCATTTTTTATGCCTGTTACACTCAGGCTTCCACGAGTGCGTGTACTCTTTAGTTTATCTCTAAGAGACACTCCAACTGACCACCTAAGCATTCGCATTTCAGCAGTTTCAAATTGCCTAGAGTAGGTGTTATACATCGTGCAGCATTCTGAGCCATAGAGGAGTGTGGGCCTGACAATTGTTTGGTAGACTTTTCCCTTAAGCTTGGCTGGCATTTTTGGGACACAAAGGACTACCGTCACATATCGGAACTACATCCACCCCACACTAATTCTATGAAATACATCTGCTGCATATCCTCCTTCTTTATGTATATTTAAAGGAGAAAAAGATATTTACATTAATTTACTGCAAAGTATTAGACAAGTGTTTAATTTTTATATTCAGACCAGATTATCAAAATTCTATTCTTGTAGCGTTAGCTAACTTCTTATAAAAATTAAAAAAAAAAACATTCGCAATTTTCGTATAAAAATTAATCAAAAATACTCAATTTCCTACGTCTTCAAAAAACACAATTCGCTCACTCCTTTCAAGAACGTCAAAAATCAAAAAACTAGATTTTTTAGGAGAACGTTTTTAACGTTTGAAAATATAATATAACACAATGTATTAAAAACAAATATCAAGCCACATTGAACTTTTTACTGTGCAACAGATCTTTTTAGGTAAAATCTGAAGGTTTTTTCTCCATTTGAAAAATATTTAGTATATTCAAAAAAATAATTAATCAATGCCTTTTCTTCAAAATGCAAAAGCAACATTTTTTGCCCTGTAGCGGATAAATAATAAGTTAAAAATATGCCTCTTTTGCTGGGATATGGTACATTTTCTGGGCATTCCGAAAACATGTACAACTGAAAATTGACGATTTTTTATTTATAACATTCTTGAAAGGAGTGAGCGAATTGTCATTACTGAACCGTTTGCCAAGGGACCTAGAATGGAAAAACAATATTTTGTTTGTTCAAAAATAGTGCTTTTACCTTATTCTCAAAAAATATCGCTCAATCCATTTACCAATGTACTACATATAATTAAAAAACGAAATCATATATTCAAAGGAGAAATTCAACGTTTCATAAATAAAATAAACTACTTTTCGTTCCTGACTCTTCATCAATATAAAACAGACATCGGAGATATGACTGGTTTATCAATGAATAATTATTTGCTGCGTTGAGAAGAAATCTGTTGATTAATTGATTTCCGTTAAATTACCTTCGGATGCTTGGGCCGCCGTACAAACAATATCAACTGGATTAAAAATACTATCCAATATTATTGTTTGTATTATAGGTGTTTCAACTTGATATGAACTATAGTTTCTTCCTATATGAAAGAAGACGGAAGTCTGAGCATCCCAGGGCTTACGACCTGGCATTTGGCTGGCTCAAACGATCATTTTATACACTTGTGTAACGTTCACTATTCTGCTTATAAAGAACATCCATATTGCATTTATTCTTGAAATCTACATAAGGCTACCTTATATGCAATGGTCTCAGAACCTTCCACATGTCGGTATGATTTTTGATACGTTTTTATATCAGTGAAACCTCTATCTATCGTTCCTCGAATAATCGTTTTCCCGGATGTGTCGTTTATTTCTTCTACCCCGAATTTATTTCATACAAAAATAGATCGCATCGATCGTTTCTATCCAACATTTTACCGCATTCATCGTTTGAATTACGCTACATATTTGAAATAATTCATCTGTTTTTTTACATTTTTTTTTTACATTTTCTCAATTTTGTTATATTCGACGACAATATTTCAACGTGTGGGATACAGACTATCAAAAGCTTGTGTGATGGATACAGCAGAAGAGGTCTGAAGATCTTTGGGTTCTGTTCAACTTTGTATTTTTTTTTTATTTAATACATTTATTTACATCTAAAACTTGTATTCTTAAAATTTCAACCTACTAATGGTTATGCAATTGGGAGGACGGTATATTTACTCGATCGTATATCCTTGTGTATTGACTTCTTTATCCCGCATTCATAGTTTATTTCACTAGGTCCCTTTAAAAACGATAGATAGAGGTTTTACTGTATTGTTAGTCTGGGATGCTGCGACTTCTATCTTCTATCATACAAAGAGAAGAGATAGATGCTTCATATCAAGCTAAGACACCATTTATCCGTAGGGTGAATTATTCAGTGTCTGATAAAATAAATATTTTTATTTTTAGTGGCAAACAACGGTAAGGTTTGGTCAGTACTTCTATATCGCTCACTCCTTTCAAGAACGTCATAAATCAAAAAACTTGATTTTTCAGGAGAACGTTTTTAAAGTTTAAAAATATAACACAAGGTACTAAAAATAAATATCAAGCCTCTTATTGAACTTTGACTGTGCAACAGATCTTTTTAGGTAAAACCTGAAGGTTTTTTCTTCATTTGAAAAATATTTAGTATATTTAAAAAATATATATATACAATACATTTTCTTCAAAATGCAAAAACAACATTTTCTGCCCTGTAGCGAGTAAATATAACGTTAAAAATATGCCTCTATTGCTGGGATATAGTATATTTTCTGGGCATTTCGAAAACATGCACAACTGAAAATTTGCAATTTTTGATTTATGACGTTCTTGAAAGGAGTGAGCGATATGTCTTCAGTTTCTTTTCATCCTTGTTTTACCAACTTCATGCTTCACTTCCATACATTATAAAGCCTTATTCTAGAATTTAGTTGAACGAACCATTTGTAAAGAAATCAATGTCTCGTCATTCGATATCTATCGAGCTGTAATTTTTCATATCGCTCACTCCTTTCAAGAACGTCATAAATCAAAAAACTTGATTTTTCAGGAGAACGTTTTTAAAGTTAACCATATAATGCAATGCATTAAAAATAAATATCAAGCCACTTATTGAACTTTTTACTGTGCAACAGATCTATTTAGGTAAAAACTGAAGGTTTTTTGCTATTTGAAAAATATTTATCAAATTTCAAAAAATAATTAAACGATACCTTTTCATTGAAATGCTAAAACAACACTTTCTGCCCTGTAGCGAGTAAATAATAAGTTAAAAATATGCCTCTTTTGCTGGGATATAGTACATTTTCTGGGCATTCCGAAAACATGTACAACTGAAAATTGACGATTTTTGATTTATGACGTTCTTGAAAGGAGTGAACGATATGTGTTGTTGTATTTTCAATATACATAACATGAATACATTATAAACATACTACACTGCACACGAAACGCCTTAATGGTTTCAATGGGTTGGAAAATAAATGACAGAGCATTATTCAAATCAAATTTTAATAAACTATTTTTTTTTCGAGCCAATAAACCAACTGAGATTGACACAATGAAAATATTTTGGTGTCTTGACAAATAACAAAAGTGGCTATTCCATATTTGGGGTTATAATTAAAAGTGGTGAGAAAATTCATAGTCAGGGTTATGTTTGGTCAGTACTTCTGTAAGGAGAAGAATCGTAGACCTTCAAGATCAGCACTATGAATCGAATAGAGACATTTGAAATGTGGCTATATCGTAAAATGCTATGCATTATGTGAACTGACATGGTCAGCAGTGCAAATGAGCTCCAAAGAGCAAGAACAGGGAGACAGTTGCTGACTTATATCAAGTTCCGGAAGGTGTCTTATTTGGGGCATGTGCTAAGAGCAGAGAAGTACAAGCTATAGCACCAAATCATAAAAAGCAAAATATAGGGTCGACGAGGTGTGGGCAGAAGACAGACCTCCTGGCTCCGGAATATACGAGATTGGACAGAGATCAGAACAGAACTCCTACGTCGATAAAATTCATATTCGTAAGTATTTCGACACATTCAAAATGTTAAAAAAAAATAACTGGTCAAATTATAAGCTGCATAAAAAAATCGTGTTTTGAGGCGTTTTCAGTGTGCAAAAATAAATCCGGAGCTCGGATCTTGCAAACATACAAATAAAAGGTGGTCTGCTTAGTAATTATAGCTTTTTAAATCCAATATAGTTGGCTGCTGTGAACCCATATGTAACGTGTCATGAGTTTAATCATATATCCGGGAGTTCAAAAATTTTAGTAGCGTGGTTATATGGTGAATGTTATGCTTGTATAAAGTGATCTATTAAACCAGTCGTAACTAACTAACTAACCATCACGCCGCTTCCCCGCAAGGGTAGGCAGAGTGAATAGAACGCCACACCACTCTGTCTTTGCAAACATTCTTCGCCTCTTCCACGTTCATGCATCTCCTCATACATACCCGCCGATTATTACGACTCCTAACCTGACCACCTTCAAGTATTTGGCAAACCTGATTGTGCCATATTTTTCTCGGTCTTCCTCTGCTCCTTTTTCCAATTACATTCACCTCATAAATTTGTTTTACTGTCCAAACCATCTCAACACATTTAACCAGTCGTGAGCCCTATAAATACCAAGCCTTCCATACTCTTCTTCATCTATGTTGAATTGTCAAAATGAGGATTAAATTTTTGTCTAATGATACAGATATTTTTTTTTGTTGACATCTCATCAAAGATGAAGAAGAATATGGAAGTCTGGGCATTTACGGGGCTGGTTTAAGTGATCACTTTACACACGTGTAACATTCACCAATTCTACCCATTATTGACAACCACACTTCTTAAATTCTTGTAAGTTCTATATATATGAACCAATTTAGAAACCTTGTTCTTGAATCACTAGAACTTCACTAGCGACATCTATTGGTGAGATGTAAATGTAATGTTCCACGTGTGTAAAGTGGTCACTTAAACCAGCCTATGACGGTCGTCAGCCCCGTAAATGCCCACACTTCCATATTCTTCTTCATATTTGATGAGATTTCAAAAAATAATATGAAAATAACTCCTGTAATTGGAGACAATCCAGATTTTGTGAACAAGTATTTGGACACACTCAAAATGTTGTAGATATAGATATCGTTATTATAATCAATCAGGACCACTAAATATAGGTGCGTTTATGTTTCAAATGTAATAATTTATCTGCGATATTAGAATGTAAGGAAAATAGCAAATGAACGCTGCGTGATAAATCGTACAAGAGATTGGGAGGAGTCTATGGAATATGTCTCCATAATAGTGTGATTAAGTGTTCTGAGGCTGTTATTAATATCAGTATCGTTCGTATTGGCCAAGCGAGAAGGTGCCAGGGCAGGTCAGATAACCCTGAATTGAACGAGCTTCATTACATTTTAAATTACTTGTTTGACCGTTTTAGTGCTAAGGTTTTTTCTTATATCGCTCACTCCTTTCAACAACGTCAGATATCAAAAATCGTCAATTTTCAGTTTTGCATATTTTCGGGATATCCAGAAAATGTATTTTATCCCAGTGAAAGCGGCATATTTTTAACTTAATATTTACCAGCTACAGGGCAGAAAGTGTTGTTTTTCCATTTCGAAGAAATGGTATTGTTTCATATTTTTTTTACATACTTATACTAAACATTTTTCAAATGAAGAAAAAACATTCAGATTTTACCTAAAAAGATCTGTTGCACAGTAAAAAGTTCAAAAAGAGGCTTGATATTTATTTTTAATACAAATGTATTGTATAATGAAATCATTAGATTTTTAAACTTTAAAGACGATCTCCTGAAAAATCAAGTTTTTTAATACATGACGTTGTTGAAAGGAGCGAGCGATATGTATGCTAAATTGCTGAAGATTGTTTGCAAAAATTGTCCTTTTTATTAGGTGTTCCTTGGATCTCAAATATGCAATAAAAGAACTTGCTAAGGAGAGATGACGTCGTATTGCCATAGCTAAAAGCACATGTCTAAGCTGGAAAAAATCTGGAAAGACCGGAGTGTGAGTAACAACACCAAGATAAAGCTTATCAGGAGTTTGGTTTACTCCATTTTTCTCTATACTGCTGAAACATAAACCATAAAAGCAGCAGAAGAGGAGAAAAAGTGACGCTTTTGAAATGTGGTGTTGGAGGCGCGTGCTCCTAATTCTATGGACAGCTAGACGCACCAAAGAGTCCATTTGTCGAGAGTTGCACTTAGATGAATTGACTCAGGCCTGTTTTTGTACATGACGGATTCTTCAGTTCTTTGGACACGTTGCGTGTGGCAATGAGGATAGCCTGGAACGACTGGTTGTGGTTGATAGCCTGGAGGGGAAGAGAGGAAGAGGAAGATCTCCACATGATAGACCGATCAAGTTAAGACAGCAGGCACTTCAGTAGTTGGAGCGCTACGTGCAGCGCAGTCAATGGATAACTAATAGTCATTGGTTCGACAAGGGTCACAGCCCTCAGTAATGCAGAAGGAGTATATAATCAATAATATTTTTTTCAAACATTTACCGAACAAAGTATATTTTTTCTGGTGTTGGTAGGAAAAATATTATATACCAGAAAAAAATCGAATAAAACTACTCAAATGGCTAATACTTTGTGGCACACTTTATAAAATAAACCAAATTCAAACATTGTTTTAAACCATTTTTTCTACTACTCGTATTTTTCCAGCTGGTTTCGACGGATACCTTACAATCTTCAGGGATGGATACGTATAAAAAAGCACGTATTCATCCCCGAAGAAGATGTCGTAACTGGTTGGAAAAATAGTACCAAAAATGAAAGTGGTAAAATAAAAATTTTCATAAAGGAACAAAGTTATTCTTTTAGAAATGATAAGATGACAAAAAGAAGGATAGTTCCGGCATTTATTTATCAATACAGTATTTTGTGTATTACATATGTAACGTTAGTTGAATATGCAAGTTAATGGAACATGTGCGAGTCTTTTGCAGTTTTTTTTTGTTTTGTTCGTCGATTACGAATACGACTATTACATATAATATAATATGTTCAACTATAATTATATATTATGATGAAAAATACGACCAAAAATAATAGTTATTACATTTCAAAGGATGCATTCAGACGGGTTTGTAAGACCCCTCCCGTCACTCGCGGGTCTAACCAGTTCCAGCCGTGACGGAATAAAAAATGGTCTGACAAAGACTGTTTGATTAAAAAGTTCCATTTGGTGAATGCGCCTTTATCTAATTCCACTTCTAGCTAGTAGACCGAACCGTCGCCCAGATTTATTACGTGTGATAGATACTTTGAAGAGGACAAATTACAGTCGTTTCAAAATCATTTGTAATAAACATGTGTCGGCCGTATTCAATTTGATCAGACTCATACTCTGTAATTAAACAGTTCCTGGTAGTGTACTCCAAATATTTCCTGTTGAACCAGTATTCGTGCTTTTTGCAGTTCATCGCATTGGCATCGTCACACGGTAGATCTTCGCCATTCGTCCAATTCTCTATGCGTACAACTCGCTATTCATCGTAAATTAATTAACTGATCATCACGCCGTTTTCTGCAGAAGCAGACAGAGAGTTAGGACACCACACCTCAAACCTGAGGACGAGGAGAGCTGACCCCAACAGTTTAGAAAGACGATAAGTGTGGAAGAAGCCAGAAAGAAGAAGTGTTAGTGATTCTGCTGAGTTTTCCTCGATCTTTTTTGGCTTCTATTACCAACTATATTCGCCTCAAAAAAATCATGGTGTTTATGATGAAATAAATGTTAAGTATCAAGGCAGTTTTTTTCACCTTTCAACCTGTTTGCTTACGTAAACGCTTCTCAAAACATAGAAGGCCACTTCGAATGACTAGTTTATTATGCTAATTAGTGCATCGCATTAATTTGCGGTCCTTATATGGTGCTGGTACCAGTATAGGGAATAATAATTATTACCAACACAATCCTCTAATCCGTCCATCAACCGATAATGGCGCCAGCAGGTGAAGTGTTTAATTGTTCATATTTTATTAATTCCGGATACGATTTGATTTGTCTGCGACTCGAGTGATGGGTGTTTTCTGTGGCAACATACAGGAAGGGAAAACAAATTCAACATGTAAAAAAAGATGACATGACAAATCATTGAATTGTTAATACTGGTATTTTTTTCTCTATAATAGGCAAAAGAAACACACAAGTGATGCTCTGTTCGCATAAGTCATAAGGCGCAAACCTTGCCTTTGAGTAACTGACGATAGAATTTAGAACGTTTAAAAATTTAATTTGTATTATAACTCTGTACCTAAAACGCAAACCTTGTCTAGTAACTGACGATGGAATTGATAACTCTGTACCTAAAATGCAAACCTTGCCTTTAAGTAATTGACGATAGAATTGAGAACGTTTAAAAATTTAATTTGTATTATAACTCTGTACCTAAAACGCAAACCTTGTCTAGTAACTGACGATGGAATTGATAACTCTGTACCTAAAATGCAAACCTTGCCTTTAAGTAATTGACGATAGAATTGAGAACGTTTAAAAATTTAATTTGTATTATAACTCTGTACCTAAAACGCAAACCTTGCCTTTAAGTAACTGACGATGGAATTTAGAACGTTTAAAAATTTAATTTGTATTACAACTCTGTACCTAAAACGTGAGCCTTGTCTACTAACTGACGGTGGAATTTTTTTATAACGTTTTAAAATATAATTTACATTAAAATTCTGTAAATTAAATTTTTTTATGGAACAACTTTTTAGTTATTAGTCAAAAATTCCATAGCTATATAACAACAACACACTAAATGAACCCTACGATATTGTTAGGTACGCAATGATATTATATTTATAAGTTAAATGTGGTTGGAATTAGAAACAGCGGAAGACAAAGGAAAAATTGTCATTATTTTTTTAAAAATTAAATACTTGAATAAACCACTTAATGAGTTTTATTTTTATATACGACTTGTTTCGAAAACTTACAAATGTTTTCATCTTCTGGTAAAAATTAAAACAAACGAACAAAAAATACTAAGGGATATATATAGGTTAATAAATATAGGGAAGGGGAGGGTTAAGGAACAATTTTTTTTAAAGGAAACATAGATAATAATGGTGACGTATTTTGAAACAGTTTATTCTTAACGTTTTATCTGATTTTAATTTTTTATGTAGTAATTTTAACTAGTCGTATATATATAAATAAAACTCATTAGTAGTATATTCAAGAGTTAAATTTTTTTTAATAATCAACATGTCATTCCACAAAGTTAATACCGAATCAATAAATAAAAATTGTCATGATTAAGTATTTTAAATACTTTGACATGATAGCTAAGGAGTCGGAATAATCGGCAAATGTGTATGAGGAGATACATGAAAGTAGACCAGTCAATTGTTTGCAAAGACAGATAAGCATGGCGTTCTATTTTCTCTGCCTAAGTCAGCGGAAACAGGCGTGATGGTAAGTAAATTATTAAGTTTTGAGTCTGTAGACATATTGACAGTCGGAATTTTGCCATACCGTAAGTCGGGATTATGATAAGAATTTTAGCATTGTGATTTTTTACCATCTACTGTTCAGCTAAGATCTGACAAATTAACGATGAATTTCAAAAATAATTATCGCAAACCTGTCTTCGTGAGCCAGAATAATGTTTTAATTAATTATTACCAATACACTGACATATCGCTCACTCCTTTCAAGAACGTCATAAATCGAAATTCGTAAATTTTTAGTTGTACATGTTTTCGGAATGCCCAGAAAATGTACTATATCCCAGCAAAAGAGACATATTTTTAACTTAATATTTACCCGCCACAGGGCAGAAAGTGTTGTTTTTGCATTTTGAAGAAAAGGTATTGTTTAAGATTTTTTTTTAAATATACTAAATATTTTTCAAACGGAGAAAAAACATTCAGGTTTTACCTAAAAAGATCGGTTGCACAGTAAAAAGTTCAATGAGTGCCTTGATATTTATTTTTAATACATTGTATTATATTTTTAAACTTTAAAAACGTTCTCCTGAAAAATCAAGTTTTTTGATTTATGACGTTCTTGGAAGGAGTGAGCGATATAATGTACCAGCTAAGTTGGCTTCCATTATCTTTTGGACTAAGTACGTAGAGATGTTTATTCGCGTCAATTGTTTTTTTTTTAATGGTTAACTTCTAAAGCCTGATAGCTCTAATCAAAACGCGGTGGGTCTAAAAGGACCCAGTAGAAAAATCCCAATTTTCACTTTTTTCCTTTTTTTATTTATTTTTTGGTTAAAACAAAGTTATTTTATTTTATGAAGTTTAAAAGAAATTAAATTCAAATAACACATTTGTAAAATGTATAATTTCACTTTGATTTTGACGCCGAGTTGTAGTTGGGTGAACGCTCGACTGCGAAACGGGTTCGCAGGTACGATTCTCGCCAATTGCAAGATAAATTCAAGGATAAAAATTCAATAAGTCTGGATGTTTGTGATGTATTTTTAACATTTACCGTCCATATCCTTACTATCCTACCTGCAGAAAGGTTTTAAAAATTAGGGGCTTTTCGGGATAATCCTTTTTTTTAAGTAATAAAAATCATACTAAATTACAGCACCTGTCAAGAAGCACGCTGTTCACCATAAGCAATATTAATTATCAAGTGTATTGCTGTAACGTTCAACAGGTGTTACTGTCATCGTGATTAAATAAGATGTAAAAAACATGACACTATTTATTGCCAAATTCGTTATCTTCATATTCACATACCTCCGGGTCAAATCGTACCCATAATAGGAGAGTAAGAGTTAAACAAAATCAACACTTACGGCTGTATACAAAAAAAAGGTAGCTAGAAAAGCTAATTACTGACATTTCCTGCTCAAAAACACTTAATGCAAATCAAAAGCTTTGCTTATCACTTCACACTTTAAACCGTTATGGATTATTATAAAATCAATTACCCCTCACTTCTTCGAAGACTATAGCGCCCGTGTTACAAACCCCATTTGAATTAAGCACAATATACCATATAAAAAAAATACATTTGAGATCTTTAAGATTCTTCATATAAGCAAAAGCTGAACTGGCAGTACACAACGAAGCATTTTATGTGAATATTCAGATATAATTATTAAAGATATGGTATAGGGATATTATGCTTGATTGGAGTAAGCTTTTAATTTGGCAGAGATCCTTATTAAAGACACACTTAAAATGTTGCAAAAAACACGTATTTTTCACGTCTATAAGAATATTATGAGCAGATAATGAAAAAATATACCTTATCAACGAAGAATTAAGATAAAAGCATAATTAACACTGGTGTGAAAGGTATATAATGTGTGCAAGGAAAGTGATTTGCTGATGAATGTACAGCAATACCAAATGCATGGTTTTTGAAAGAGATTAATGTTTTATGATAGAGATGAACGTAGATCTGGATGTAAAATAGTAGTAAATGGGGAAATTTTGGAACAGGAAGATGATTTCGTTTATTTGAGAATTATATTTTCTAGCTATGGAAAAACTGATAAACAAATGGAAAAGAAAGTGAATGCTTGAAACATAGTAAATGACGCATTGAAATCAGTTATATGTATGTAGCACATGGTTTAAAAGCCTATCAGGGAAAGCTCAACTAGCAGTGCATAATGAAGTTCTGGACTAACTCCAATGTATAAAATGTGAAACATGTAGTTTGGAAACAAAGAACGGAAGTAAACTGAATCCAGTCAAAATGGTTTCTCTTAGACAACTATGCGGCAAAACGATGTATGGTAGATGTTCGAACAGCGAAAGAAGGAAAGATTGTAAGACTGAGATAAGCATAATCGATAAAATTATGTAAGGTGTGTTGAGATGGTTTGGGCATGAGAATTGAATAAGGGAAGAAAAAACAGTAAAAACAAATTTATGAGGCCATTGTAGTTGGTAATCAAAGGGTAGAAAGACTTGACATGATCAAGTATTACAAATACGTAAAAGTGTATTTTGGATATTAAAAGCATTGTTAACATTGTGGTATGGTAATATAACACTCTCCTTACATTTATCGTTCACTTTGTGTAACAATATTAATGATGAATGATAAGGAGAGTGTTACATTACTTAAAAATGTATTTTTGGAGTTAGTTGGTAGAATTACATTGAAAGTTTTTTGATCATGTATCCAAAATAAAACAAAATTATTGGCAACATTTTGAGTAAATAAATTATTAACACTCAAAATGTTGTAAATAAATTATCTGGTCAAATTATAAGCTAAATAATAAAAATTGAAATGATATTTTCTGGCATTTCTCATGTGTGTGATTATAATCCAGGATTCAGACCTCACATACTACATATAAGGGTTTCTGCTTATAAAAAGCTTCTTTACATCTCACCAATAGATGTCTCTAGTGAAGTTCTAGTGATTCAAGAACAAGGTTTCTAAATTGGTTCATATGTACAGAACTTCCAAGAATTTGAGTAGTGTCGTTGTCAATAATGGGTAGAATTGGTGAATGTTACACGTGTGTAAAGTGATCACTTAAACCAGCCTATGACGGTCGTCAGCCCCGTAAATGCCCAGACTTCCATATTCCTCTTCATCTTTGATGAGATGTTAAAAAATGAAATTATTGGATCGAATTCAACTTTAATTTTAATGTATACAATAATTTATTATGTGACGCGTTTCGTCATATCAAGACATTATCAAACTCAACTAGAAAGTGATAAGGTTAGAAGTACGTAGATACTAGCGGTAAAAGGATGTACAAACTTTTTTCAACTTCTTGTATGAAATATCACTTTGTTTTTTTTTTCTGTGTTTTTTTGGTTTAAATCAAACCAAAATCACAACCATCAAGATGGCCAGGATGTGCCCAGATTGATTATTATTATTGTCAACATCATCTTGTCCGATAACCTATTATTATGCGGGTCGTGTGAGGGCGAAGAATGGTCCGAGCCAACATAAGTTTAAGGGTTATGTGAAGATTGGGATCACAGGAGACGGAGGAGGTATAAAGAAACTTTACAACTATGGAGGGTCTAGGGTTGGTGTTTTATTTTTCTAATAATAGGCGTATATTGCGATGTTTTAGCGACTTTTAGCCGTAAAATGTAAAGTAAAAAGATAGAATCCGAATTGTCGCATTAAGAAGTAGTACTTTGTATAATGCTGGGGAAAATATATTATTATTATTATTATCATCATTTTATGCTTTAAGAAATTTACTATTTTATCCTTGTTTGTATTTTTCTATAAAACTTAAATTAATAGTACATAGTATGTCGGCATATCTAAAATATATCGCATCATTCGGATATGTAGTATTTTATTGTATCATAAACAATTTTCTTTCAAAACACTCTCCTTATCATTCATCGTTCACTTTGTGTAATACCACTTTTATTTCATAGCATTTTAATTTTTAAAAAAAATGTTTTGATAAATGTGCCCTCGGCACGGGAAAACTCAGTTTGTACGTAATAAATTACAAATTATAATACATATTATTGTAATTTGTATTTTTTTATTATATGTTTGAGAAAATAAATAAAAGTTCCTTATTTATTTCAAAACCGATAGATATAATTTGATATTCGTACATACTGGTACATTGATAACGAGAAATGTGTAATTTTACAAATGTTTAATAAAGGTTTCTGCAAATTAAAAAAGAAAACTAATTTCAACCACATATCTTATTGAAGAAGTAGTACTTTCAAAATGTTTTCAATTAAAGCACACATACCAAACCGTAGTTGTCAAAGGGATAATGTTAAATATTACACGTGCATAAAGTGATCACTTAAACCAACCAGCTCATAACAAGTCGTAAACCCCGTTAATACCCAGACTTTCATATTCTTCATGTATGTTGTTATACCAATATAATTAACACCTAAGTGGATAAGCCCAGATTTGTGGGCAATATTTGAGTACACAAAATATTGTGGATTGATTGTTTATTTAAGAGTGCTTTTATTCTAATATTTTGATTAAAAAAAACCACAATAATTATAAAAGTTTTTTCCACTTTTATTAATGACCAGTGACAGAATATTTGTAGTAATTGGTATCATTTCGCTTACTCCTTTCAAAAACGTCATAAATCTAAAAACTTGATTTTTCAGGAGAACGTTTTTTAAGTTAAAAAATATAATACAATGTATTAAAAATACATATCAAGCCACTTATTGAACTTTTTACTGTGCAACAGATCTTTTTAGGTAAAACCTGAAGGTTTTTTCTCCATTTGAAAGATATTTAGTATATTTAAAAAAAAAATTAAACAATACCTTTTCTTCAAAATGTAAAAACAACACTTTCTGCCCTGTAGCGGGTAAATATTAAGTTTAAAATATGCCGCTTTTGCTGGGATATAATACATTTTCTGGGCATTTCGAAAACATGCACAACTGAAAATTGTCGATTTTTTATTTATGACGTTCATGTTTAAGTGATCACTAGGTCAGGTATTATATGATAAATCGTAAGTCCTATAAATAAATATTGAGATAAATATCAATATAAATTATTCGATAAATCGTTCAAAAGGAATATCTCATTTGCAAAAGGTTCTGTAAAACCGCCTTCGGGGTACTTATACACATCATATCCGCGGCAGATTTCACGGTGAATTCGGTATCTGTAGTCGCTACATTCCTAGAGCAGTCTAGCCCGTTTTCAGTAAGTAATTAGGCCCAATTGACCGCGTCTCGACCATCGGACGTGACAACACAGCGCTGGAGCTGAAATGCCTCTCGGAATATCACAAAAAGCGATAAACGCTCGCGAATACCGCTTGCGCAATACCAGGGGAGCAGATGGCAGAAGAGGCTAACGAGACACGACTGCGGACGATAGATATGGCCACACAATCGTCAATGGCCACACAACCGCACGATGATGGGTAAATTACTGGTCGCCTAATAGCAAATACGCTTTCAATGCGGACAATTAATATAAGAAATTTGATTTAATAATATGAAGTAAAAAATGTAAGAAACGTGTGCTGCTTTAATGAATAAAAAAAATATTGCTTCATCCGTCTTAACTAACAATAAACACACTTTTTGAGTATACATAGATTTACAAGATGCGAAAGAAGATATAGAATTAAAAGATGGAATAAGAGTGATTCTCCTCTTCTGGATGTGATGGTAGTTCAAAATGTTTTATGATTCTGAATTGGCAAAATAATATCTCAAGTAATTGCATTGGAATGACGACAAAACGAGTGTGCGCGTATATACACACACGTATATATATATATATATATATATATATACATATATATATTTATATATATATATATATATATATATATATATATATATATATATATATATATATATATTTATATATATATAT
Organism: Brachycentrus maculatus; assembly: GCF_059751285.1. NCBI lineage: Eukaryota > Metazoa > Arthropoda > Insecta > Trichoptera > Brachycentridae > Brachycentrus > Brachycentrus maculatus. The sequence goes on along the minus strand of NW_028281263.1, from coordinate 105,808 downwards.
ATATATATATATATTTATATATATATATATATATATATATATATATATATATATATATATATATATATATATATATATATATATATATATATATATATATATATATATATATATATATATATATATATATATATATATATATATATATATATATATATATATATATATATATATATATATATATATATATATATATATATATATATATATATATATATATATATATATATATATATATATATATATATATATATATATATATATATATATATATATATATATATATATATATATGTTTATGTATTAATTTTAAATCAAACACAGATTTTTTGAGTCTACTAAGTTGTATTTTATTAACAAAAAACACATAAAAAATCATATTGTGACAATTGTTTCGCCTTGTTAGGGCATTATCAAACGAATGACATTCGTTTGATAATGCCCTAACAAGGCTAACAATTGTCACAATATAATTTTTTATGTGTTTTTTGTTACTAAAATACAACTTAGTAGACTCAAAAAATCTGTGTTTGATTTAAAATTAATACATAAATTAAATTGGAGTTCTATAAATTAAACGCCAAGTCAATATATATATATATATATATATATATATATATATATATATATATATATATATATATATATATATATATATATATATATATATATATACATATATATATACATATATATATATGTATATATATATATATATATATATATATATAAATGTATATATATATATATATATATATATATATATATATATATACATACATATATTAACTATTCCAACAGAACTCAAAATACTTAGGAATCAAATGTTTCAATCACCAGGTTCAATCTTCAGTTAAAAAAAAGGTACAGGTAAAAAAGTATATTTATATAAGCATATTAATATTCTAAAAAATAAATTAAATGCTTTTTATTTATGACAAAAAACACCAAAAAAACGGAAAAATAATATTAAGCAAAGAACACTCTCCTTATCATTCATCGTTCACTTTGTGTAATTCCAGTTTAAAAAAAAAACTTTTTGAGTGGCATTACACAAAGTAAATGATGAATGGTAATAAAAGTGTTTTATTACGTTTACCATACCAAAACGTTAACAATGCTTTTAATATACAACGTTTTTAAATCACCTTTTCTGTTTCTATACAAAGAGATTGATCGGAAAATCAACTTTGTCGTATACGAGTAGGAATCGATCTCGCGACCCCTATTATGGCAGTTGACACGACCCCACGTTGCATGTTTTGCGCCCCAATTTTACAAACTCTCCCCCTCCAATAATGATGTTGATTTTATTCAACGGAAAACCAAAACAAGGCTTCATAATTCGTCGAGAAAGTTCTGAAAAACATAGAGCCACTCTGTCAGGATAACATTTATTTTGTTTGAACAAGCGGAAAGTTGAAAAGCAAACAAAGAACGGCCCCAGAATAGGATGTATCCGCAAGTCTTATGGCTAAAGTTTCAGGGATATAACTTGTGGGAGTTTATTATTTACATAAGAGAGAACTATAAATGAACATTTCCTTTCTAGACGGCTCTTGAAATAATGCTGTATCGATTCCATTCACAGGAGCACGAATAACATGTACATCAAATATATGAAAAAATGTTATTTTTTTATTTATATTTTACTTGGTAAATACAACTTTTTCTCCAAATCTATTTTGATACGTATTTCGATGCATTCCGCATAAATGAACATTTCCTTACTAAACACCTTTTGAAATAATACTGTATCGGTTCTTTTCACAGTTAATAATATAATAAAACCCTTAGCGCACCCCAATGGTGCATAGGGCACTGCTTCATATAAACGCAGTGTTATCTCGATCGATTACACATGAAGGAAAGGTGATCAGCCCTCCACTTCAGGTACCGTCCAGTGTAATATTGAATAAATATTAGAGTGAAAAAATCACTTATATTTATTAAACCCCCCTTTGGGAATCGAACCCGGAACCTCCAGAACGGTAGGAGAGTATGCTGACCATTACACTACGGAGACGGACAAGTTACACGAATAAATTCACAGTTACACGAATAAAATGTACATCAATTACTTGAAAAAGTGTTGCTTTTATTTGTTTTTTATTTAAGTTTTACTTGGTAAATACCACTATTTCTTAAAATCTATTGTAACACGTGTTTCGATGCATTCCGCATAATTTTTAAACACCTTTTCACACATTAACAAGTCTAAATTTTAGAATTGTGTGTAAATAAATTGAAAAGTAGAGATGAAGAGGGGATAGGAGATCTTTCTGGTGTATTTATATTAACTTTATCAATTATAATTTTTAAAAACATCAAAATACGTATTACAAGAGATTTTAAGAAATGGTGGTATTTACCAAGTAAAACTTAAATGGATATATATTACCATAAAGTGACATAAATAAGTATTTGTATATTTTTTATTCTTTACTTTTCAACAACTTTGCTTTTCAAAACCATATATTTCTTTCGAAGAAAAACTTATTTTATACAAAAAAAAATTAAGAAAAAAATTCAATTACGTTAAATGTTACCTGGGTTTGAACAAAGTTATGTTTCTTTTTCACGTATGTAGGGTTTTTATACATTTTGAGATATCGATAAAAATGATATTCAATGTTATCCTGGACTGGTACCTAAAGCTCAGGGCAGATCACCTTTCCTTCAAGTATTCAACGATCAAGATAACGCTGCTTTTACGATGCAGTACCCTATACACTAATGGTTGCATATCAAGGTAAGAACTAAGATATTAAATATGTCATTTTTTCATAAATGTATTTGGATAAGCAAAAAAACGTATTTACTCAAAGCATGCTGTATCCTCTATAAAACATCTTCCACTTCAAAATATTCCTTTACAATTTATTGTTATTTTAATGGTCGATTTTTTATGTGATTTTAATTAGTGGAATGATTTCTCGGTTTGAAATAAATAAAGCAATTACATCTTAAGGTGTTTTTAATGAGATTTACAAATTTATTATATGGTAAATGCTCCAAATAACTATCAAGACATTTGATTGGAATTCCAGATTATTATAATCCAATTAACGCCAACTTGTACGTCCTAATTTAACTGACAGCCTGGTATAAATTATTAGCGTTTTAAAGAAATAATATTTTATGAACTAAGCACATATAACAAAATGGTATCATAACTTTATTAAAATAAAATAGATTATCTGGAGGAACTAAAAACACTTATAAAATAATAATAAAAAATACATTTAATTTTTGACATCATTGCAATATATACTATGTAGATGAACGAATATGGAATACTCTCCTTATCATTCATCGTTCACTTTTTGAAATACAACTTTAAAACGCTGCTTCATGACTACCAGTTTCAGAATAACCATTCCATCGTCAGGTTGAATGTAGAAATGTAGACTCTAAATTTAACCTAATGATGGAATGATTATTTCAAAACCGCTAGTCATGAAGTAATGTTTTAAAGTGGTAATACACAAAGATGAATGATAAGGAGAGTGTGTTATTACCATACCAAAAAGTTAAAAAAAACATAAACGAATTTGGAATTTTGGATATTAACAGGACTTATAGGCTGATTAAGTGATCACTTTACATAAGTGTAATATTCACCATTCAATTCATAAAAGAGAACCACACCACTCAAATTTCTGGAATTCCTACATATATAATTTATCTCATGACACAGTTCATATGAGTTCGCAAGAGCCATCTTTGTTGAATTGAAAAAGCTTGTATATAGTGGAGACCCTTTTTTGGATGTATGCAAGTTCCGAACCCCAGATTATTTTTACATACTGGGAAACGTCTAAAAACACGATTTTGAATTTTATGCAGCTCTTAATTTTACCAGTTATTTTCATAAATTGGAGAACACCCAGATTTTTAAATAACTCCTTAGTGGAGAAACCCAGATTTGTGACCAAGTATTTTGACACACTCAAAATGCTGTAAATACTTATCATTTTTCACGGCTATAATTATAAATGTCAGATGATGCAGAGAGATATACCTAATTGTGTTTGATAATGTCCTAAGAAGACGAAACGCGTCACGTATTAACATATACATAAATAAATGTAGAATTCAATCCAACAAACCTTGTTTTATTTTAGATATATTACCCAACGATTAGATATACCTAATACTTGAAATTGGTAGGAGTCGGAATAATAGGCGGGTGTGTACATATAAAGAGATGCATGAATGTAGAAGAGGCAAAGATTGTTTGCCTAGACAGATTGGTGTGGCGTTCTATAATCTCAGCCTACCCCTGCGGGCATGATGGTAAGCTAGTTAGTTAGTTAGTTTAATTTGATAGCAATTTCAAATTACAATATTTTGATCTTACACCTCGGCGTTTTGATTGCTTATAGAGGGGCGGTTGAAAAGTCAACTCTATAGTTTATAACCTAAAATGATAGTAAATTTAAATAAAATAATATTGCCTGAGCGGCAACATCAAGGCTTTGATATTTTGGTTACGACGATCTTGGAATTTCTATGATAATTTTTTGACTATATTATTTTTAAACGTAGGTACAAATTAATTAAATGACAGCAAAAAATGACACAATTTGCCTCTTAACCATTTAAGAAAATATACAGGGTGTACATCTTAACATAGATGTTCAATCTAGGAGTTCCGAAAATTTGAGTAGTGTGGTTGACAATCATGGATAAAATTAAGAATGTTACACGAGTGTTAAGTAATCAAAAAGTAACCAGCCTTTGACAGGTCGTAAGCCCTGTAAATTCCCAGACTCTCATATTCTTATTCGTCTATGTTGAGATGTCAAAATGTAAAATAACTCTTAAGTTGAGAAACCCAGATTTGTAAACAAGTATTTGGACTCGCTCAAAATGTATTTTTTATAATTAGATTAATTTATTTTTTTCTTACTGAATTTCATATTCATATGGTACATATCGCTCACTCCTTTCAAGAACGTCATAAATCAAAAATCGTCAGTTTTCAGTTGTGCGTGTTTTCGGAATGCCCAGAAAATGTACTATATCCCAGCAAAAGAGGCATATTTTTAACTTAATATTTACCCGCTACAGGGCAGAAAGTGTTTTTTTTGCATTTTGAAGAAAAGGTATTGTTTGATTATTTTTTAAAATAAAGTAAATATTTTTCAAATGGAGAAAAAACCTTCAGGTTTTACCTAAAAAGATCTTTTTCACATTAAAAAGTTCACTATGTAGTTTGATATTTATTTTTAATAAATTGTATCATATTTTTAATCTTTAAAAACGTTCTCCTGAAAAATCAAGTTTATTTTATTTATGACGTTCTTGAAAGGAGTGAGCGATATGTGTAATTCTTTCGCAGTATATTATATTCATTTCGCATCGTTTAGACAATGAACTCGACGTTTTCATTGGGTTCAGCGAATTTGATGAAAAAAAAGGCCAGATAAGCTTTTTCCTTTGAATTTCAGCACAATGTTGGTAAAATCGATTGGAGCAAAAAACCACGAATACGCATACAACAATGCCTGCCGAAAGTTTATTTTTACAATCAAATAAAACAACTGTTTTTTGTTTTTTTTTACAAACAACTCAATGTTACTTCAACCACATATCGTAAAAATAAAAATATGTTTTCATTAATCAATTCGGCAGTCACTTTGTGGTAATATCTATCTATATTTAAGATATAAAAAATAGTGTTATTTACCGAGTTTAACTTAAATTAAAAATAATAGAGAAATCTGTTTATTTTTATTTTAAGATTTACTAAGAAATGGTAAAAATTTGAAGCAGATCTAACATATCGTAAGTATACTGGAAAAAAAACGTTAACACTAAAATCCCAGTTGTTTAAAATGTAAAAAATATAACTAACTAACTAACTAACTAACCATCACGCCGCTTCCCCGCAGGGGTAGGCAGAGAGAATTGAGCGCCACACCACTCTGTCCTTGCAAACATTCTTCGCCTCTTCCACGTTCATGCATCCCCTCATACATACCCGCCGATTGTTACGACTCCTAACCTGACCACTTTCAAGTATGTTACGACTCCTAACCTGACCACTTTCAAGTATTTGGCATACCTGATCGTGCCATGTTTTTCTCGGTCTTCCTCTGTTTCTTTTCCCACTAACATTCGCCTCATAAAATTGTTTTACCGTTCTTTCGTCACTCATTCGTTCCACATGTCCAAACCATCTCAACACACCTTTCTTAATTTTATCGATAATGCTTATCTCAGCTTTGCATTCCTTCCTTATTTCACTATTCGCACATCTATCATACATCGTTTTGTCGCACATTCTTCTGAGAGATCGCATTTCGACTGCATTCAGTCTACTTTCATCCTTCTTTTGCCAACTCCATGTTTCACTTCCATACATTAGAGTTGGAACCAGGACTCCGTTGTGCACTGCCAGTTGAGCTTCCGCTGATAGGTTCCGCTGTAAAAAAAAGATATATGTATATATATATATATATATATATATATATATATATATATATATATATATATATATATATATATATATATATATATATATATATATATATATATATATATATATATATATATATATATATATATATATATATATATATATATATATATATATATATATATATATATATATATATATATATATATATATATATATATATATATATATATATATATATATATATATATATATATATATATATATATATATATATATATATATATATATATATATATATATATATATATATATATATATATATATATATATATATATATATATATATATATATATGTATATATATATATATATATATATATATATATATATATATATATATATATATATATATATATATATATATATATATATATATATATATATATATATATATATATATATATATATATATATATATGACATTCAAACTACTTGTATTTGGCCAGTTTATAGAACGTCGAAAACTTTATAATATGCATCATTAAGTCAAAATTGCATATTTTCGTTTTTTGTCTGTACACCCATGATATGTACGTACACATACGTACTTCTATGATATTTTTGACGTGAAATGTACTGCCGCCAATCTTAGCGTGTTGGCCGCCTCTGATCAATTGTCACGTGTTCGCTTCTGTTGAGATATCTATAATATATGAGATATCTATAAATGTACACATCCTTTTCCAATAAAAAAAACTTCATACAGTATTAGTCAAAGCCCCCTTAAAAAAGGAATAACTTTTATTCCAATCCCGACGTGTGAAGAATGATGCTGATATACCATCTTCCCGAACACTTAGGGTAATTGTTCGTCTGTCAGGCATTGTAGCAAATGTTGGAGATGCAATCCGTTTCTCAGTATTCGATACGTCAGATAAGATTCTATCTTTGGATTGAAGATGGTATCTCTGCCTTGAAAATGACGCTGCAAATATCCAATTAAATGCACCGAATTAAAACGTACGATACCATGAAGATAACACATCAGAATTCATGATTTTAGATGTTCAATAATGGGCAGAGTAGTGAACGTTACACTGTCTAAAGTGATCACTCTGGCTCGTCTATAGTTTATCGTAAGCTCTATAATCGCCGAGTCGAATTGATGTGAAAATAATTATAAATGTATGTCGTTTCAAATGTTAAAATTATTTTGAATTTAAGTTTTATTTAGTAAATACCAATATTTAAGTAAAACTTTAATTAAAAATGGATAGATTTTATCACAAAATGACTGCCGAATCAATTAACGAATAAGAAAATCAATAAATAAACCAATTAATGAAAATGATTTTAAAGCACTCTTAGGGCGTTTGTCCACTACACGGAATCACACGGAATGTTACCGTCCGGCACGTCAGTTTACAACGACGATTGGCTATGATTGGTATGTGCTTTTGTGCATATTATTTCGAATCGGTGCTCTTAATCGGCGTGTGAACACGTTGCGCGTAAATTCGATCATGCTAAACTGTCGTAGTTGCTTTCATTTTTCAAAACCGGACTGCCGGACGGTCAAATTACGGGTAGTGGATAATCGCCCTTAAGGTGATTTTTCACGAAAATGTAAGTATTCAAATTGGCCATTATTATTATTTATATCGTTTCCATCAATTGACAAAAAAACGACCAAACACGATTTCAATCTTCTTTATAAAGAGTTGTCTTGTATCTGAAAAATCAATCTGTCAAATTTAGATCAATAATGTAATAAAAATTTCTTTTTATCGCTCAACATAAAGTCTTTGTTTGCAAAGAACCATATAAGTCTCAAAAGTACAATTATTTAAGTAATAAAAATGATATACGGATCGTGTGAATTATTTATTGTTGTGTAAAAATATTTTCAAATTTGATTGTTTTCTTTGAGTTGTTTTGTTTTTATTTGAAAAATCATTGTCGAAATTAAACTATAATTCAAAATATTTTGAGTGCGTTGGAATTTTCGTTTGTATATATTGTAGATTAAATCCACTCAAAATATTGGATACTCTTAAAATATAAGTGGGCTTAAAAATAAAAATAACTAAAAGTGCTATTTTCAGGCATTATTATTTTAAGTAAAATAATTGTAACATTTTGAGTGTGTCCAAATACTTGTTCACAAAATCTGGATTATCTCCAATTACACGAGTTATTTTCATATTATTTTTTGACATCTCATCAACGATGAAGAAGAATATGGAAATATAAGAGTTTCTGCTTAGTAAAAAGCTTCTTTACATCTTACCAATAGATGTCTCTAGTGAAGTTCTAGTGATTCAAGAACAAGGTTTCTAAATTTGTTCATATATATAGAACTTCCGAGAATTTGAGTAGTGTGGTAGTCAATAATGGGTAGAATTAGTGAATGTTACACATGTGTAAAGTGATCACTTAAACCAGTCTATGACGGTCGTCAGCCCCGTAAATGCCCAGACTTCCATATTCTTCTTCATCTTTGATGAGATGTCAAAAAATAATATGAAAATAATTGTATGTATACAAAATATATACAATTCATGAAGGTTTCTGGCCATAATACACTCACTTATTTAAACCATAGATGTTACATTCGAGTTTTTCATTCAGTTGTTATTTTTCTCAATCATGCATACAACCGAAATTTGAGAAGTGTGGCTGTTAATCGTATGCAGAAAGGTGACCAAATCCACACTCGATTTATTTATATTTTTATTGAAACTAATATGAAGATGTCGATAGAGATGAAAATATATAAATCTGGACATTTACAAGCCATACGATATGTCATTGACTGATATGAGAAATCACAATATATACTGTGCAACATTCACCATTCTTCCCATACATGTATAATATTTGCAGTAAAATAATTCGCAAAAAAATACCAACTTACGATTATTTCGTAAAAGTTTCTAATAACCTATAATTTTAAACCTAAATCTATAAATTTTCATTTTTTTTGTTTTTGTTTATAAAGTTTTGTCCGCCTTCGTAGTGTTATGGTCAGCACGCTCGGCTACCGTTCTGGAGGTCCCGGGTTCGATTCCCAGGGGGGTCAAATAATTATAAGTGATTGTTTCATAATAATATTTATTCAATATTACCCTGGACTGGTACTTGAAGCGGAGGGCTGATCACCTTTTCTTCATGTGTAAAACGATCAAGATAACACTGCGTTCATATGAAGCAGTGCCCTGTGCACCATTGGGGTGCGGATAAGGGTTTATTATTATTATTATAAAGTTTAAATAAAAAAATGTTACTGATATTTTCAATTGAAGCTCTTTCATACAATTTATTGATTCGGCATTAACTTGGTGAAACGTCATGTCGATTATTTAAAAATTAAACACTTGTATAATAGCACTTATTGAGCTTTTATACACTTGTTATGACGCCGTTAGCTGCGTGGGTAGGCATAGAAAATAGAATGCCCCTCTCGTCGTCATTTCAACCTAAAACTCAGAAAATTGTAAAGTATTTTACCATTCCTAGTTTCTTAGAGCGTAGATTTCACTTTGTAACAGTATAAACTTGGCAAAATATTTCAAGAGACCAAAGGAATTCTTTTTCCTTTTTTTTAACTAAGGCGAATTTCCCTGCATCTTTTAATTACTCGACGAAATCATGATAAACCTCCCCTATTTTCGCTACAGAAAGAAGCACTTATATGTTTATGGGGTTCTATTTAAATAAGCCACCGCTAAGCCAAAGGAACCTCACTTGATGAATTGCCTATAAAGCGGAAGATATAATTTATATGGGATTTTCCAACTCTCGTTTTTAGGGTGGCCCTTTTACGATACATTTTTTTTTTCAACAATACGAAAACTAAATTCAGCTTTTTGCGTGTCTTGATACCTTGATAAGGCCATTATTTATGGTTACTTAGATTTTTAGGTAGGTACAATTTTCAATTAAAATAAAATATTATTAAACAGTAAATACTTAATAATAATAATAATAAAACCCTTATTCGCACCCCAATGGTGCATAGGGCACTGCATCATATAAACGGAGTGTTATCTTAATCGTTTACACATGAAGGAAAGGTGATCAGCCCTCCGCTTCAGGTACCAGTCCAGGGTAATATTGAATAAATATGATAGTGAAAAAAATCACTTATATTTATTTTACCCCCCTTGGGAATCGAACCCGGGACCTCCAGAACGGTAGCCGAGCGTGCTGACCATTACACTACGGAGGCGGACGAACTTAATATAACAAATACTTAATACTCGTTTTATTAATAAAATATTTTTTCGTGGCTCTCTTTTTTATATAAAAATTTTCAAATAATTATTAGATATTGTACAGTTTGTCCGCCTTCATAGTATAATGGTCAACACGCACGTCTGGAGGTCACGGTTTCGATTCCCAGAGGGGGAGGGGGGCAAATAAATATATGTTATTCGTTCACTCTAATATTTGTTCAATATTACCCTGGACTGGTAATATTGAATAAATATACGAGTAAAAGGGTATGTACAATCAGGTAGAAAGTTGTGGAAATGGTATGTAACTCTATGATGTACCCTTATACATATGTATCTTCTTCAAACCCTTATCCGTACACCAATGGTGCATTAGGAACTGCATCATATAAACGCAGTATTATCTTGATCGTTAACACATGAAGGAAAAGTGATCAGCCCTCCGTTTCAGGTACCAGTCCAGGGTAATATTAAATAAATATTTGGGTGTAAAAATCCCTTATATTTATTTTACACCCCGGGATCAAACCCGGGACCTCTGGAACGGAAACCGAACGTGCTGACCATTACACTACGGAGGCGGAAATATGTATAATAATATTATATATCTTCTATATGCCACTATCAGCACTCAATAACAGAAAAGCTTTTTCATTTATGGTACGGTATTTTCAGTCTTCCCTTTCAGCTTCATTCAGTGAATTGGACGCTGAAATGCATTGACGAATACTAATTTTTGCGTTTTGTCTACGTTTTCAGAATAATTCAATAAGGAAGGGGAAAGTCGAGAAAAATAATAATTATTACTTACGACGTGATCGGAAATATGGAATATATATTTTGTACCAACATGTCTTGGTATAACTGCATTTAACTAAGTAACTAACCGTCACGACGAGAGAATAGAACGCTAAAACACTACGCCTTTATAAACATTTTACACCGTTTCCACATTCATGCATCTTCTCATACATACCCGCCGATTATTTTGACTCCTGGCCTGACCACTTTCTAATATTTGACATATCTGCATTTTATATATTGTATTGTATTAAAATAAACTCTATATAGTTTTTCCACGTTATTTTCTTTCACCAGTGATCGAGTTTTGTAGTTACCAATTTCATCAAACAGGTGGGAGGCTAGACAAAATTTTATGTTATATACATAACAAGGCTGTGGTTGAAAACCAGGATTTGAAGTAGTGTATTAAAATAATAATTACGTTTATGTTGAAGTAAGGGTGTCAAGTATGATTTTTACATAAAATGAATTATTTTATTCTTCTTCATTGATAAGAAAATATTTAAAATATTCTTTGCAAATACCTACACCTACTTAATAAACTAGTTGTACTTAGGTAGATCATTTCCCATCTTTTTATTTTCGTTAATGATAAGAAAATATTTAAAATGTTAAATGCAAGTACCTACCTTACTTAAAAAAAAATCAGAATTGATTCTTAAATACATATTTGAATTTTTCTTACTAATAAATAAGTTTAGTGCAGGTATTTAGGTAGAACATTTTAAATCTCTTCTCCCTTTTCTCATAATTGACAGTAAAATATTAAAATGTACTACTTATGTAAGTACCTAAACTTACCTAATAAATTACTTAGGTGCAGGTACCTACATTCTTCTTCAAACCCTCATCCGCACCCGATGGTGCATAGGGCACTGCATAATATAAATGCAATGTTATCTCGATCGTTAACACATGAAGGGAAAGTGATCAGCCCTCCGCTTTAGGTACCAGTCCAGGGTAATATTGAATAAACATTAGATTGAAAAAATTCCTTATATTTATTGGACCCCCCGGGGATCAAACCCGGAACCTCCAGTACGGTAGCTGAGCGAGCTGACCATTACACTACAGAGGCGGAGTCGTACTGAAATAGGACATTTCCAATCTTATCTTCCTAATAGTTAATACTAACATATTTTAAACGTTCTACATATTTAAATACCTACGTCAACTTAAAAAATTATTAAGGTGTAGGTACTAACATAAAACATATTAAATCGTTTCTTCCTTAACCTTTTCATAGCCGCAAATAAATTACGCCGCAGTGCTCAACAGGCCAAGTATTTTTTTTTTTTTGTTTTTATTGAATTATAATTTACTTACCAAATATTATATCCCGCATCGATTGTTGGAGTTTTATTCTTGAAGTTAAACCAGTTTCAAATTTTCAGGGTTGTCACACTAAGTCGCACACGAAAGTTTTTATTAAATTTAATATTAACACACAACTATTATTTATCAATGGAATATTTTAAAATAATAAGATAAACACAAAAAAATTGAGCAAAATAAAAACCCCTGGCGTTCAAAACAATCGATTAAAATAATCAATATTTCAAGTGGTTTGAGTGGTAGCCCTAATGACATCTGTCAACTGTCAGCTGAAAGTGATACCGATAAATCACTTAAAAGTATTTAAAAACTTTATAAAATATTTTGTGATAACTTCAACTGATGGCAATGTATGTTCCGTTTTTGACAGATTGTCAATATGAGTTAAAACTGCGGAGTAATACGTCATCAAAAGTACTGACGAGATATCTCGTCTCTGGCCATACGGGCACTCCGCCATTTGCCGAGATATCTCGTCTCTGGCAACCATCGGGTTAAAATTGAAAAGAAAATATCAAAAAAATCCATGTAAGTACCTACCTACGCCTTGCTTATAAATAAATAAGTTGCAGGTACTTACATAGAGCATTTCAAATCCATTCTTCTCTATAAAAAATAATCTAAAAACATTTTGGACTGTCACTGAACCCGATACAGCGGAAGGCGCTCATCTTCTCGTCCTATCAGTATACAAACATATCGATGAAGAATTTAATTTCAACTGATATCCATTCAAACTGGAGATCGGTTCGCTCATTGTCCGACGAACGAATCGCCGGAACGAATCTTTCTAAGAATCGGCTGACAGACGCGGTTGGTAAAGGAACAAAATAGTTTACACGGGTAACACGTTATGTGTGCATACAGGAGAAAAAAACTTAATAATTGATAAGTCAGACTGGCTTATCGTATAACTGGTCCGAAAATAATAAGAGTGGAATTTCGAAATTCGTCCGCATCGCTATTCGTCCAATCTATACTATAATACATAATGTAATACATTATAGTATAGATTGGACGTTAATTTGATAGATAGGATGATAATGTAGTTTATAACGATTATAGTATTTACTAAACAATATTTTGAGTGTGTTCAGTTCCTTGTTTGTTAATTTGGGTTCCTAACTAACTAACTAACTAACCATCACGCCGCTTCCCCGCAGGGGTAGGCGGAGGGAATCGAACGCCACACCACTCTGAATTTGCAAACATTCTTTCCCTATTCTACATTCATGCATCTCCTCATACATACCCGACGATTATTACGACTCCTGACCCGGCCGCTTTCAAGTATTTGACATACCTGATTGTGCCAAGTTTTCCTCGGTCATCCTCTGCTTCTTTGCCAAATACATTTGCCTCATAAATTTGTTTAACCGTTCTTTCTTCACTCATACGTTCCACATGTCCAAACCATCTCAATACACCTTTCTTAATTTGATCGATAATGCTTATCTCAGCCTTACATTCTTTCCTTATTTCATCATTCGAACATCTATCAAACATCGTATTACCACACATTCGTCTGAGGGATCGCATTTCGAGTGCATTCAGTCTGCTTTCATCCTTCTTTTGCCAACCCCATGCTTCGCTTCCATACATAAGGGTACTAATTCATTTTACTAATTCATTTTACTTTTTTTTATAAAACATGCCGTGAACTCAAGCATAAAGCGACTAGTGAATGAAATTTTTTTTAATTATCAATTTAACAATCATTTTGCGGTCCTAATCTTTATCGCCAAATAATGACAAAACTGTTCTACCATAAAACATTAGAACGCTCTCATTTGCTCGGTTCATATTTTGTATAAAATTAACGGTAAAATTGCTAATACCAAAAAACTCTTCTGTGAAATTCACGCCAGTAGAGAAATGATATTAGTTATTGATTCGGCATTAACTTTGTGGAATGACTTAAATTATTACACTCTGTTACAAATAAAGGTCAAGTCATAAATAATTTAGAAAATTTAGAAATACATAAAAATTTAAATTAAGATAAAACAATAATCAATAATATATTGTTTCAAAATACGTCACCATTATTATCAATGTTTCCTTTTACAAAAAATGTTGTTCCTTAACCCCCCTACCTATATTTATTAACCTAAATATATACACCTAAATATATTTTTATTCGTTAGTTTTAATTTGTACCAGAAGATGAAAACAATTGTCGTTTTCAAACTAGTCGTAAATACAAATAAAACTCGATTAAGTGGATTATTCAAGTGTTTAATTTTAATAAAATAAAATGATATTAGGTTATTAGTACCCTATCTGAAAATATCGTTTAGTTATTTCGTGTTTAATTACTTTTTTGTATATTTTTTAAAAATTACGGTACATAATTGTATATTTCGTCATTGAAATACAGTGAATGATTGTTTATTTTGTGTGTTTATATTGTATTGGAAATATAGTAAATAATTGTTGGTTTTTCCTTTGTTACAGGTAACTTATACAGTATAGTACTATATAAACCAAACAAACCGTGAAAGATGTAAAATACATTCATTTTTCGTACACCAGAATGGGTAAGTCTGTTTTTTTCGATACATTCGTGTTACTGTCCGGTACCCTGAGTTTTACTAAAGGCGCGTAATAAAAAAAAATTATCGCTTTTATTGTACTCAAACAAATAATGTATTAATAAATTTACTTGTTGAAGTCCACTGTTTATTAAAATCTCTTTAAAAATTATTGAAATTATAATTATGGTGTTTACCAAGTAATATTTTATTTTAAAATGGATATGTATCACCATACTGTGACTGCTGAATCAATTTATGAAAGAATTGTATCCATTTAAAAAAAAATACATTGGATTTAATTGATGAATTAAGATAAAACAAAAAAAAACGAATTTTCAGTTTTTTTTTTTAAATCTATTATTTTAAATGTACAAATATTTTATATTTATTTGAAATCTGTGGGAATCGTATGTACATCGCTTATACAAATTATTACCTTTTATGTTTATTTATTAATTTATTTTACAAAAATAGCCATAACAATAAAATATGGCCATGAGACTAATCATTTATGTATAATGCAAGAAAATCAATGTTTTCTACTATATAAATATACAATTGGAAAATATTAAATTGAATTTCTATAATAAGTTAAAAATTAAATTTCTTTAAGAAATTAAACAACCTTAGAAAATATTATCATATGATAAGTCTTGTCAAAACTCTCAACTTTAGTACCGCCCCCGACCGCCAGAGGGTGGCAAGTGAAAACGGCGGGAAAATCCCTTCGGGCGTTCCACATTCAAGCGCACACCTGTCGACAGCCGAATTACTGCCGATCTAGGCTTTATCACATCAGTCGCCCCGAAGCTTTCGCGCGGGACGCTGCGCGTGGAGTGTCCCGATTTCTGTAACGATCGCGAATTTCACGAATATTTTGCAAAGATTTCAAACCCATTTTGTGCGTGATTTTTTTAAGATCAAAGTGGCGTTTTGTTAAGACCAAATACCATATATTAAGTGCCCTAGAAGTGTGAATATCAATTTTAAAATTATTACAGTATTTTAAGTGAACTTAATGTGTAAATTTCTCTTCTTTTCTAATCCTTGTATGTACCCAATGGTGCATAGGGCACTGCATCGTATAGAAGCAGTGTTATCTTGTTCGTTAAATACAATAATAAAAGGTGATCAGGCTTCCGCTTCAGGTACCAGTCCAGGGTCATATTAAATAAATATAAAACTAAAAAATCACTGACATTTATTTTGATCCTCTCGGGACTCGAACCCGTGACTTCCAGTATCGTAACCTGGCGTACTGACCACTACACTATTAAGGCGGATATTTTTATTTACCAGTATTATTATTATTTAAACCTCAGTAGGTGTAGACTTTTTTTTATAAATAATGGCGTTGCATATATAATATATTGCTTTTGCCAATTTCAAGTCAGTTAAATAATATTAATTAGTTATAAATTTTGATTTTCAATCATGAAATTGATTCTGTTCAAATTAGAATATATATATATATATATATATATATATATATATATATATATATATATATATATATATATATATATATATATATATATATATATATATATATATACATATATATATATATATATATATGTATATATATATATATATATATATATATATATATATATATATATATATATATATATATATATATATATATATATATATATATATATATATATATATATATATATATATTTATATATATATATATATATATATATATATATATATATATATATATATATATATATATATATATATATATATATATATATATATATATATATATATATATATATATATATATATATATATATATATATATATATATATATATATATATATATATATATATATATATATATATATATCACTCAAAGATTGTATATTATTGGGTTCCTGCTAGCTAGGATGAGTCAAATTTTCTTTATGTAAAATACAATTCCAACATTTTGAGTGTGTCCAAATACTTGTTCACAAAATCTGGATTATCTCCAATTACAGGAGTTATTTTCATATTATTTTTTGACATCTCATCAAAGATGAATATAAGAGTTTCTGCTCAGTAAAAAAGCTTCTTTACATCTCACCAATAGATGTCTCTAGTGAAGTTCTAGTGATTCAAGAACAAAGTTTCTAAATTGGTTCATATATATAGAACTTCCAAGAATTTGAGTAGTGTGGTTGTCGATAATGGGTAGAATTGGTGAATGTTACACGTGTGTAAAGTGATCACTTAAACCAGCCTATGACGGTCGTAAGCCCCGTAAATGCCCAGACTTCCATATTCTTCTTCATCTTTGATGAGATGTCAAAAAATAATATAAAATACAATTTGTGAAATTTATTTTAAACTTTATAATATCTCATTCAAAATTAGAAGTTTTATTATTATTTTAAAAACTCAATAAGTGGAAAAAAAAATATTTAATTATAAAATACAAAAAGTAAAACTCTTCATAATTAAAAATTTAACATCATCGTATTATAATTTTATAAAAGTCCTTTTTTTAAATATCACCCTTATTCAAATTAATATTCATTTAATTTTCTGTGAATACAGTCCAGGTAATAAATATTTTTTACTATGAATTTATGAGGCGAATATGGTTGGTAATAGAAGCAGAAGAATACCCAATAGCAATCTCTCTGATGAATGACCGGCAAAACGATGTATTGAAGTTTATTGAATAGTGAAATTCGAAAGGTATGGAAAGCCGAGATAAGCATTATCGATAAAATTAAGAAAAATGTGTGGAGATGGATTGGACATGTGGAACGAATGAGTGAGGAAAAAATCGTGCAAACAATTTTTTGAGGCAAATTTAAATTGTTAGAGAAGTAGAGGAAGACCGAAAAAAAACTTGATTTATCAATAATTTCAAATACTTGAAAGTGGTCAGGTCATAAGTCGGAATAATAGGCGGGTATTTATGAGATTATGCTTGAATGTGCAAGAGGCAAAGATTGTTTGCAAAGACAGATCGGTGTTGCGTTCTATTCTCTCTGCCTACCCCTGCGGAAAGCGGCGTGATAGTTAGTTAGTAAGTTATTTAGTAAGCCAACAAATATGTTCACAATTTTTCTTCTGTGCGTGTCATGTCACCTCCCCCTGAATACTTGCATAGACAGCTTGGTGTGGCATTCTATTCTCTATGACCACCTCTGCGGAGAAGCAACGCGATGGTTAGGTAGTTCGTTAGTCAGTTAAATAAATAATAATTACTTTTTTATTTTTTTACAAAAATGATAATAATATTAGTTAATATTATAAATATTATCACTCACCGAGATTTTTATGTCTACCGGTTTCGAAACGTACCCGCCTCTTCGTCAGGACAATCACTACCACAGCATGCAAACAATACTACCCTTCACCACCATAGCACTATTTACACACTTGGTGGTGAAGGGTGGTATTGTTTGCATGCTGTAGTAGTAGTTATCCTGACGAAGAGACGGGTACGTCTCGAAACCGGTAGACATAAAAATCTCGGTGAATGGTTATATACTGATATTATTAACATTTTTGTAAAAAAATAAATCAGTAAAAATAACTAACTACAATGTTTATGCTTTAAATATTAATAATATTGAGAATTTTTTAAAGAAGAGTAAGTTTTTATATGTTTAAATTTGTGGTCTAAATAAATCAGATATGACAGAAATTCAATAAAACAAATACCACTTCTATTTATACTACTTTTTATAACATAAAGATGTCCACCGGCTGAAATGTAATAAAAAATATTTTAATTGCCGCTTAGTATATTAAAAATATATTTATAACGGATGTTTCAAGTTATCCAGAAAATGTGAAACACATGGCAAAACCACTTTAAGACCGTGTAAATTGCCAACAGATTCTCAGTATAATAGTGAAATATTTATACAATATAAGACCACTTTTAAAAAGTGGCCTTCTACAAATATTTTTGTTATATTTTAAATATTATGTTTAAAATAAAGGGCATTTAAGATTATAAGATCCTTCAGACAAAAATGTGGAAAATTGTGTTATGATAGAGTTAAAAATGAAATATTAGAAAAGAACGTGAAGCTCAACAAGGAATAATTGAAAAGATTAAGTTCTTTGCGATCGTATAGACATATGGAGTGAATGGATAACGATAGAATGTCTAAATAAGTATATTTGGCAATTGTAGAAGAGATAACAGATGGCCAAAAAAGAATTGGCAAGACCAGATCATTCAGAACCTAAAATTTAGTGGATTTAAAATTAAAAGTCTACGTAATCGTAGGGCATGTATGACTAGTGTGGCGTTCTATCCTCTCTGCTTATCCCTGCAGAGAAGCGGCGTGATGGGTAGTTAGTTCCTTAGTTAGTTCGTTAACACATCGCTCACTCCTTTCAACAACGTCATATATCAAAAAACTTGATTATTCAGGAGATCGTTTTTAAAGTTAAAGGATATAATGAAATGTATTGAAAATAAATATCAAGCCACTTTTTGAACTTCTTACTGTGCAACAAATCTTTTAAGGTAAAACCTGAAGGTTTTGGCTCCATTTGAAAAATATTTTGGTTATTTAAAAAAATAATTAAACAATACCTTTTCTTCAAAATGCAAAAACAGCACTTTCTGCCCTGTAGCGGATAAATATTAAGTTATTAATATGCCACTTTTGCTGGGATATAGTACATTTTCTGGGCATTTTGAAAACATGCACAACTGAAAATTAACTTTTTTTTATATAATACGTCGTCAAAAGTTGTGAGTGACATTAGTAACTGTGAAGTTTGTTTCAGAAAATTAATTTTACTCGGCCGTTATATAAAAATGTATACAGTTTTTTTCTGAGTACTCTATGTTCAATTCTATACGTAAAAACATACTCTTATTTAAACAATAAATAACGATAATAAAAATAACTAATAAGAGAGTTCTTCTATCCCTTTGTTAGTGCACTTTTCCAGACTTTTTACATTTCCCATAAAAGCACAGTGTGATAGTATAGACAATATTTGTGAGGACTGGAAATATCCAACTTTACACTACATCTCAATCACACTAAAACGTCTGAAAACGTAAGTTTCATCGTTCAGAAAGCATCATTATGATGTTACTATTTTAGAATGACGTTTGTAGACGTCGCGACGTCTTCTGGCTTTGAGAGATCTCTCAAGGAGATACATTAAACGATACATAATACTTTCTTTTAAAATCTCCTTTTTCTTCTTCTCTTTCAGTCGTCTCTCCACTGCTGGATGTAGGCCTTTCTACTCCATTTTTTCTAGAATTTTCTCATTTGGGCTTTTTCAATTCACTTACTACCCGTAAAATTGGTAATGATTCATATTTTCTTTAAAATTAACGATAAAAACTGCAAGTACAAAAAATCTCTCCTATGAAATTTACGCCAAAAGAGCGATGATATTAAGATTTTGTAATTTAGTACCAAATCTGAATATATCGCCCAGTATCACGGGCAAGCTTTAGTCGATTTAACATAAGCACTAAACAAAATTTAAACATTAAAAGCTCATTTTCTTACATTATAAATATTTATCATATTTTCGTCGGTAAAATTAATGTTGTGTTATGACTCTATGATGTCAGACTACTTTAATCCTTCTTTTACCAACTCCATGCTTGACTTCCAAACATTGTTTCATCCCAAATATCATTCATCATCTCATCATTCAAAAATATCTACTAATTGAAATGATAACTGTGCATTAACGCTCGCTACTTATCGGTATGTTAATTTTAAAATTTTAAAAAGTGTCATATCAAAATTTTTACATATTAATCAAGAACTGTTTTTTCTCCAGTAACGAATTGCGTAACACAGTGGGCCTCAACCTGGGAGGCGCTTCCAAAGGAAGGCGCCATTTTTTTCAAAAATAAAAATTATTTTTCCTCCAAAAAAAAATAATTCTTAACAGTTATGATATGAAATTTTATTTATTTAGTTTGCGACCGACTTAACGTTATACTTAAAAAAATGTGAAAGAATATTTTTAAAAAAATTAATTCGAAAACTCATGTAAAATGTAAAAAAAAGTAAAAATTAATTAAGAGAACCTAAGTTGAGAATACCCAGATTTGTTAGAAAGTATTTGAATACACCTTAAATTTCGTGGTTTTTTATTACGATTGATCTAAACGTGCCTATATCATTAAAACTTTTTAAAAATTTAAAAATAGGGAGGTCCGGTAAAAAAGTCGATTCTCAGAACCAAGGTTGGAAACCGCTGGCAAAATACGAATTAATCCGGTACCTTTTTTTTCAATTTCTCAACGTACATAATTGATTCAATAATCAAAATATGACTTACATATTCAGCGATGTCACCCATCGTAATGTCTTTCTCTCTGGGTCTCTATGCCCCTTACTAACTAACCTTCACGTCACCTCCCGAAGGTTTAGGCAGAGATAATATATCGCTTCACCACTCTGTCCTTGCAAACACACTTTACCTCATACACATTCGTGCGCCTCCTCATACATGCCCGCCGATTATCCCGATGATTGCCCGCGTTCTCATTTTTTAGTATAATTTTATACGTTTTACTTCCCTCTTCAAACCCTTACCCACACTCAATGGTGCATAGGGCACTGCAATGTATTGGCACAGTGTCATTTGTATCGTCAGTTGAATGAAGGAAAGGTGGTCAATGCAGCGCTTCTTGTAACAGTCCAGGGTAATATTGAATATATATGAAAGTGAAAATTACATATATTTTCACCCACTATATACTTCAGTCAATGATAGTTATTTATAGTAATTTTTGTTGTTGTATTATATCTTTAAATTTTATTTCTATTCTACACCAGTTTGATATTTAAACATTTGAATTGAATTTAAAATTCATTTAGCTTTCTTTCCATACATTGTATTTCAGGCATCTCACCATACATTTTTAACCATTTATATATCAAAGATTTAGCAAATATATTTTTTCTTACGTATAAATCTTATTATTTTATTCTTTCTAGTTTCATAAATGTGGATATCACTACTTTATCTGTGAAAAAAAAAACTTTTAATGCCCGAACATCCTCCCTAAATATAACAGTCACAGACGGCCGGTTGAATATTACAAAGACAAACGTTTTAATATAGTAATTTCCGGAAAACCCGCATACCGACGAGACCGTCCAAGCTTCCAAAACTGCGACAGGAAGTCGAAAAATAGACAACCATATTGTTCTCATGACGGCCCGACTCAAATCCTAGCCGGAAGTTTGCATCTATTTTTTGCCGGCTGAAATGTAACCAAACCTGTATGTTCCAGTTTCGCAATCCGGTGTTACTTTTTTTCCTTCTCGCCTTGTCGACTAATTATCATTTTATTATGTGTGAACTTCTACTGTTGCCTTATTTTATTTATCCACACTTAAAACGGTGTTTAAAACAACACGCAACTTGTAAGATTTAATCGTTATTCACATTTTACAACTCATAAATTGAACATACGTTAACTATTTATATTTGTATAACTTAATTATAATGTCGGCCGGTTTCGAAGTAAACGGTTTCATCCTTGCAACTTTTATAATATTTAATATTAATTTACTCTCTTGGATTTAATACCAAGAATCATAGAATATTAAAAATATTACAACTCACGAAATGAAGATATCGTAGTCATACAGGAGAAAGTAACCAAGTGCATTTTTGGCCGAAACGTGATCATTGACTATTTGATATTTTACTAGCTTAATATTGCCATGAAAAAAATCCCAAAGGATTTTTAACATGGATGTATAGTATATTGATTTCAGGAGGGCCATTTAAGTCACTATTGCTTGGCAAGAAAATAAACACCAATGCAGTTAGTCATTTTCAACTAGTCAATAATATTATACTTCCAAGTTAAAAATCCTTTGGGATGTTTTCAGGGCAATATTAAGCTAGTAAGATATCAAATAGTCAATGATCACGTTTTTGTAAAACAATGCACTTGGTCACTTTCTCCTGTATGACTACGATATATATATATATAAATATATATATATATATATATATATATATATATATACAGTATCTACTCAATGAATTAGGGCCACCCATTATTTTTTTGAATACTCTGAAATCTTTTGGATTATTATATTTATTTTACATAAATACTTTAAGTTTTCTATCGACATCTAATATCATGTATATTACCTTCAATAATATGTAAAATATACCTGGATTATTTAAGCCTTTACAAAATTTAAAACCCTTTTTCTGAGAAAGGTCCCTAATTAGCACAGGTAGACAGATAGTTGAAAGTTCAAAAATTAGTCCTATCTTATTTATTAGTGAAGTTTCTTGAGTTCTGGTTATTGTTTTGTTCAGAGAGGTTATATAGTTATCGTGTCTTGTGAAAAAAACTTAATTTTTAATTTTAGTTCATAAAGTATAATTTTTTTTTGTAAACACAAGTGTTTTTTTTGAAAAAGACAAAATGGGAAAAAGTAAAGACATTTCTGAGGAAAAAAAGTCTAGTGTTATAGTGCTACTGAAATTAGGAATACTATCTAATAGAGAAATTTCAAAAAAAGAAAACGTTTCTCATCAAACAGTGGACAGAATTTCAAAATCAATAAAAAATCAGTCACCCGCCTCCAGCAATCGGCGAAAGAACTGTCGTAGGATTAGAAAATCAACACCGAGGACTGATCGAAAAATCGTTCAAAGTGCGTTAAAAAACCGTAGTGCATCAGTTAAAACATTAAAAATAAAATTGGAAGAAGAGGGTATAAATATATCGGTATCAACACTGAGGCGACGTCTTTACGAAGTAAATCTGAAATGCAGGCGCCCTGTAAAAGTACCAAAATTGACACCACGAATGAAAGCGGATCGATTAAAATGGGCCAGGCTACATCGAAATTACTCGGTAGATGATTGGAAAAAGGTATTTATTTAAATTGAATTTTCAACATATCATTTTAGTAAATAAACTTATATATTTGAATTAAACTTAAATTTTCATTATTTTTCAGGTCATCTTTAGTGATGAGTGCCGGTTAGAAGCCGTGACAGAGAGCCGTCGATTCGTCAGGAGAGCACCAATGGAACGTTACAATGAGGCCTGTGTGGTAAAAGTTATCAAACACCCCCCTGCAACAATGATATGGTCATGTATTATTAACAATTTACTTGGGCCGTTGTTTTTCGTGGAAGGAACAATGAACCAAAATTCCTATAAGCAGGTCCTCGAACGAATTTTATTGCCCTTCTACCATACACTCGACCCAACAGAAGGTCCATACACCTTCATGCAGGATGGGGCACCTTGCCACCGGGCTAAATCAATAATAAAAATTTTGTCTAACAAAAATCTGCCTTTGCTCCCCTGGCCTGGAAATTCTCCGGACCTTAATCCTATAGAAAACGTATGGAGCATGTTAAAAAATAAGGTTTACTCATTTCCAAATCCGACAGTAGACTGTCAAAAAAAAAATATTCAAAAAAATTGGTCAGAAGACGAAGAAATAAAAAACATAATAAAACAGTGCATTTTAAGTATGCCAAAAAGAATTGAGGCAGTTATTTCTGCCAAAGGTGGAAATACTAAATACTAACTATATTCATATGAAAATATATGCATAATTTAAGCGTAATAAAGTGTTCATGTGTAAATAAAATTCAATGTTGTTTTATTTAAGGTTTTCTCTGAGTTATTCCTGTTTGAATTGAGAAATTGCGTGAAATTCTGCGTGGCCCTAATTCATTGAGTAGATACTGTATATATATATATATATATATATATATATATATATATATAAATATATATATATATATATATATATATATATATATATATATATATATATATATATATATATATATAAATATATATATATATATATATATATATATATATATATATATATATATATATATATATATATATATATATATATATATATATATATATATATATATATATATATATATATATATATATATATATATATATATATATATATATATATATATATATATATGTATATATATATATATATATATATATATATATATATATATATATATATATATATATATATATATATATATATATATATATATATATATATATATATATACATGTACTGTTTATTTCAAAAATATAAATGTTATAAAGATAATTAAGTAATTAAGGGTTATAAAATTTTCATAAATTTTTTTGTACATATATCACTCAATTTCGGGTGTTTTACCTACAGCAAAAAATACTTTATATGTAAAGTATATAAGATTATTCCCTAATCATTTAAGCAGTTTTTTTTTCGCAATATTTTGAGTGTGTCCAAACCTAGACAATCAAAATATTACCATGACATATTATATGTTGTGACTAAAAGCCATTCGTTAAATATTCCGCGATCTATTCTTTGTCGTATTACTTTTCGCCATGCCCCAAACGTGACTCAATTTTTTGCCTCATATATAAACATAAATTAGATTTGAGCGGACGGTAAATTATCGGGAAAACATTGTTCACAAATGGGTGGTAATTAAAATAAATGTCTTAGGCTAAGTTTGTCCTGCCTGAAGCCAACAATAAAACAATGTTTTCGTTTCTTAATAGCTGATGATCCTCTGTTTCGACATATCACTCACTCCTTTCAAGAACGTCATAAATCAAAAAACTTGATTTTTCAGGAGAACGTTTTTAAAGTTTAAAAATATAATACAATGTTTTAAAAATAAATATCAAGCCACTTATTAAACTATTTTCTGTGCAACATATCTTTTAAGGTAAAACCTAAAGGTTTTTTCTCCATTTGAAAAATATTGAGTATATTTAAAAAAATTAATTAAACAATACCTTTTCTTCAAAATGCAAAACCAACACTTTCTGCCCTGTAGCGGGTAAATATTAAGTTTAAAATATGCCGATTTTGCTGGGATACAGTACATTTTCTGGGCATTTCAAAAACACGCACAACTGAAAATTTACGATTTCTGATTTATGACGTTCTTGAAAAGAGTGGGCGATATGTATTATTTATTAACCGCTTATGTTGCAATTCTTTGTTTAGACAAAAACAAAGGATATATTTTGACAATCAGCGAGCTTACTTACATTATGTCTTTGAATTTTCTTTAATTAACTAACCATCACGCCACATCCTGCAGGGGTAGCCAGAAACCATAAAACGCCACATGTCATTGCAAAACAATCTTCACCTCTCACATGCATGAATTTCCTCATATCATACATAATAATAATAATAATAAAACCCTTATCCACACCCAATGGTGCATAGGGCACTGCGTCATATAAACGCAGTGTTATCTTGATCGTTTACACATGAAGGAAAGGTGATCAGCCCTCCGCTTCAGGTACCAGTACAGGGTAATATTAAATAAATATTACAGTGAAAAAATCACTTATATTTATTTTAGCCCCCTTGGGAATCGAACCCGGGACCTCCAGAACGGTAGCCGAGCGTGCTGACCATTACACTATGGAGGCGGACAAAATATACCGTACATACCCTTCGATTATTCCGACGTAACCCGACCAGGTATTTGAAATACCAAATTTGGCATGACAAGTTTTTTTCGATCTTTCTCTGCTTCAATTTTCTGGTTCTATTTATTTAAATATATTTTCTTTTAAAAATTGCGTCAGAGCTCGTCCGACCTCTAGCGCTGCCGTTTGCGTTCTGATTTAAAAGTTTGCGAGTTTCCCCTTAAAGAGGGATATTCGATAGTCCGCTACTTAATTTTCTTTAAACCCAGGTAATATTGAACCTAATCAAATATTTGGCTTAAAAACCTTTGTTGTTGGGTAATATATCCAAAATTAAACATGGTTATTGGATTGAATTCTACTTTTAATTACATGTATATATATGATAAAATGTGACGCGTTTCGTCTTAATAAGACAGTATTAAACACGTGTTTGACAATTTCTTAATAAGACGAAACGCGTCACATATTATCATTCATATGTAAATAAAAGTAGAATTCAATACAATAACCGTGTTTAATTTTGAATATTTAACCCAACAATTCAATATGAAAATCTACCAACTGTCTCCAATTACAATAAATACGTTTTTTGTAAAAAAATAAGTCTGTTTTTGAAATAAATGTATGGTTTAAAAAAGAAAAGAGTAATTGAAAGGAAATTTATAATTAAAATGTAACTTTGTTTCAAAACCACTAAAAATATTTTATTATAAATTAATTATAATGTCTACCGGTTTTGAAGCTAACCGCTTCTTTGTCAAGACTGATTAATACTAAAACACTATCTTCTTAAACGAAATTCAAAATATTCTGACGGTTAGGGAAAGAAGCTTGGGTAGATCTCAAATGGCTTTTTTTTTGTCTGTTAAAAAAAAAAATACATTTTTTTCCCTTTTCTAATAAAAAAAATTGCGTCGTGCCACGTATGGATCTTTGCGCAGCTGAATCTGATATTTGCGCATACTGAATCACATATTCGCGAGTTACCTCTTAAGAAGGAAGGTTAACGTAACGCTTGACCCAATAAAGCTCATGGCGAATAAACTTTAAAGATCTGCGAAATTCGCCAAATTGCCGAACCTTTGAACGTTTCGTGCCCAAACGTGTAATTTACTCTCTCCTAAACCACACTAACATATCATTACCCACAATGTTTCTAATGAAAGTTTGTAAACAATTTGACCTTAGTGATGGAATGGATACGAGCGATTATGCTATTGGTCAGATGATGGCTGTAAGAATGCTTACATTTTTGGTCTGTCACGACGAGACATGGAAAGATAATAGCCATTTCTAGTAAATCATTTTTTATTATTTTTTTAAAGAGAGAGAACATTTTAAAATTGATTTTAAAACTGTTATTACTATTTAATTATTTTTACATATATGAAAAATAAAATTGTTGGGTAATATGTCCAAAATAAAACATGTTTTTTGTTGTATTGAATTCTACATTTATTTACATTGAATTCTACATTTATGTATATCTTAATACGTGACGCGTTTCGTCTTCTGAAGACATTATCAAACACTCAAAACAAAACAATTTGAGTGTTTGATATTGTCCTAAGAAGACGAAACGCGTCAAGTATTAAGATATACATAAATATATGTAGAATTCAATCCAACAAATATATTGTTTTATTTTGGATATATTACCCAACAATTTAATATGGAATTCTACCAACTGTCTGCAGTTACAATAAATAATATAAAAAATACACTGTTATGTTTTGCACTTATTTTTGTTATGATATAATATTTACAGAGCATTGCTAAGTTTAAATATTTACTTTGTTTTAAAAAGCAAAAAAAAGAGTGATTTAAATTTAAGGTTATATTTGTTTTAAAAACTTACTTTATAACCATTTAAAAAATTATTTTGTTTATTAAAAGCTTTATGTTTGTGGTTTGGTAATATAACACTTTCTTTATCATTCATCGTAAATTTTGTGGTATTACACAAAGTGAACGATGAATGATAAGTAGAGTGTTATTTAAAAACATACTTGACTTTATTTTAAATATACTTCACTTTATTTTGAATGTCAATTATTTTTCTACTTTTTATTTTGAGGTTATATTAATGTGAGATTCTTTGGGTTTGAAAATTTCACCTCTTGACATTAATAACTAATACTCAGATGTTAAAAGACATGAAGCAAGTATAAAATTTTAAAAATACTGAATAGTAAAAAAAAACTGCTTTATAGTTTATTAATGTGAGTACAACTAGTTCGAGAACTAGAGATGTTCTCATCGACAGGTGATAATATGAGCCTTATATTTTAATTGTTAATTCAGCTTTAATTTCCACCTATTGCTGAAAACATCTGTATTACTTGAAACTAGTCGTGTTACTTTAATTAAATAATAAAAGGGCATTTGCAAGTTTATTATTTTTATATTAAATTCATCATTTTATCCCATAAAGCTAATACTAGATTAATAAATAATAAATTTATGCATAAGGATAATTGAAAATATTATTTGAAGGGATATGGACACGTGGAGCAACTGTATAATGAGAGAATGACATAGAAAGTATTTGGCAAATAGCAAAGTATGTGAGCGGGAGAACAGAACGTGGACGGTCAAAAAAGACTTGGCACGACCAGATCAATTGGAACCTTAAATCTAGTGATGTCAAAAGTCTAGGCAATCGGAAGGCATATATGACTAGATGTATGCATGGAAAGGAAGCTAGGAGTGTATGTGTCGGGACAGAATAGTGTGGCGTTTCATCTTCTTTGCCTACCTTTGCAGAGAAATTATTATCTCCATCTTAGAAAAAATAATCTAATGTTATTTTAAAACATAATCTTTTTTACATTTTTATTTTCAAACTTTACAAATATGTCGCCTTCTTTCAAAATCCGCCAGAGCCATGTAAGTCAATTTTCTAAAAAAATCAAAATTCTCCAAGTAACATTTATGTTGAAAAGATTTGTCTATCTTTAGATAAAATATTATGAAATAAAGAATTTAAAATTCTTTTTAGATTTTTTTTCAGTATTTAAAAAAAACACACGAGACACAAACCGATAATGACGTCATCTTAATTAATGACCTATCCCCGCTCTCTGGTTGGCCGATATGGGTCAGAAAGCAAGTTCCATGAATATAGCGAAATTTGAAATACAAAGCTGTTTTTATGTATTTTTAGCAGGGTTTTCAAGTATATAAATATTTAAACAACATTAACCACAATTGGTATTCAGATAGAGTATTTATTTTAAAATCTTATAAAAGTGGATCTGGCGGATTTTGAAAGTAGGCGACACAGATATCACGTTTTTCACTCTCATTGAAAACAGAATTCCATTTTGTACCCAAAACTTGCAAGATAAGCAATCCTCGCAAGTTATCAAATACGGGCGAAATTATGTATGCAACAAAAACCTTTTCAATTCTTTCATCTAGATTATCTCCTATCTACCATGTGGAAAACCCATCAACGAAATAAGGGAAGGCAAACATATACGACGCGTGCCAATACATGTCCAATATTTGAAACCGATTATCAAATATTTTGAACATGAAACCAGAGTTTGCCAAGGTCAGAAGCTGTCTGCAAAGTGCTTCAATACAAATAATGGGAAAAGATTATTATTATTTTATGTATTAATTTTAAATCAAACACAGATTTTTTGAGTCTACTAAGTTGTATTTTATTAACAAAAAACACATAAAAAATTATATTGTGACAATTGTTTCGCCTTGTTAGGGCATTATCAAACGAACATTCGTTTGATAATGCCCTAACAAGGCGAAACAATTGTCACAATATAATTTTTTATGTGTTTTTTGTTAATAAAATACAACTTAGTAGACTCAAAAAATCTGTGTTGGATTTAAAATTAATACATAAATTAAAATGGAGTTCTACAAATTAAACGCCAAGTCAATAAATAAATTATTATTATTCTCAATATTATTAATATTTAAAGCATTTACTTTGTGGTTGGTCATTTTTACTTATTTATTTTTTTACAAAAATGTTAATAATATTATGTTGTATATAACCACTCACCGAGATATTTATGTGTACCGGTTTTGAGACGTAACCGTCTCTTCGTCAGGACAATCACTACTACAGCATGCAAACAATACCACCCTTTACCACCATAGCACCATTTACACACTTAAACCTACACAAAATGTTTAACACATGCGATTTTTGGTCGACCCGAAGACCAACATGCGCTAAAGGTTTCAGCACAAACATGCGCTTTGAGCCGAAGTTAAACATGCACTAGATTCTCTTAGCTTGAAAAGCTTTTGATAATTAAAAGTTTCATGCAAATATTAATCTTTATTTAACGTTCTTTTACTTCCTGGCTCCATCCCAACTTATCGTCTTTGCAGACTGTTGAGGTCAGTTCTTCTCGTCCTCAGGTTGTAGGTCCTTCTATCATATACAACGTCACCAGGTCATACCTTTAAATCATGTTTTCTTTCTGTAGCATCCATGATTTTTTTGGTCTTCCTCTAGATATCTTTCGAGGAAGATCCATAGCTATCGTCTGAATTATAATACCTTCGGGTTCTCTGCTCCCTATGTACCCATACCATCTCAATTGCCTTTCCTCTACCTTATTATTGATCAGATACACTCAGGGTTCTTTCTCTCTTTATTTTCATTTATTGATTTGGCTTTTAATTTGTAGAACTCCATTTTAATTCATGTATTAATTGTATGTATGATAGATGTGCGAATAGTGAAATAAGGAAGGAATGCAAAGCTGAGATAATCATTATCGATAAAATTAAGAAAGGTGTGTTGAGATGGTTTGGACATGTAGAACGAATGAGTGAGGAAAGAACGGTAAAACAAATTTATGAGGCGAATGTTAGCTGGAAAAGAAGCAGAGGAAGACCGAGAAAAACATGGCACGATCAGGTATGCCAAATACTTGAAAGTGGTCAGGTTAGGAGTCGTAACAATCGGCGGGTATATATGAGGAGATGCATGAACGTAGAGTGGTGTGGCGCTCTATTCTCTCTGCCTACCCCTGCGGGGAAGCGGCGTGATGGTTAGTTAGTTAGTTAGTTAATTATTTATTGTAAAATCAAACACTGATCATTTGAGTCCACTAATTTGTATTTTATTGTAAAAACACATAAAAATTAACTTAATTTTGAGCAGTTTCTAGTTGCCTATAGTTGCCAATATTTACATACCGACATAAAATATGACGCACCCAGTACATAAATTAAAAGTTGTTTTTCAGTAAAACCACGATTGAATCAACGCATAGTACCTGCATTATTGAAAAGAAACTCGCAGACGTATAAATTCTCCCTAATCTCATACATGGATGTGCCAGACGGGAGATAGGTACACGAATTCACTCATAGGGAGAAAGTTCAAACGTATAAGAAAACTCAGCGAATTCAAAGGATTTTGTAAATTATGTTACATTCTGCTTACGAATGCTAATACAAAGTGTACCATACCACGTCCTTTATTTTATTTTTTTCATAAATTAACGTGAAAACTTTCAATTCTATAAAAACTGTTTATTTAACCTGATTTATATTTATGAATATGGACAGTCGGAAAATCGGTGGGTATGGAGATATACATATATACTTATGGATATATATTTTTTTCAAACCCTTACCCGCACCCCAATGGTGCATAGGGCACAGTATCATATAAGCGCAGTGTTATCTTGATCGTTAACACATGAAGGAAAGGTGATCAGCCCTCCGCTTTAGGTACCAGTCCAGGGTAATATTGAATTTATATTAGAGTGAAAAAAATCACTTATATTAAATCACTTATGTCCGCCTCCGTAGTGTATATATATATATATATATATATATATATATATATATATATATATATATATATATATATATATATATATATATATATATATATATATATATATATATATATATATATATATATATATATATATATATATATATATATATATATATATATATATATATATATATATATATATATATATATATATATATATATATATATATATATATATATATATGTGTGTGTGTGTGTGTTTGTAGATCAAGTTTTTGAGTCGAATTAAGTTGGAAATAGAAATAGAAGAAATCCAAGAAAAATTTGGAACGATAAAGCATTTCAAATTCTTGGGCGTGGACAGGTCAGAACAATCGATGGGCATGTAGAGGGAGATGCATGAATGTGAAAGAGGCGAAGATTCTTTGCAAATACAGATTGGTGCGGCGTTCTTCTCTCTTTGCCTGCCTCTGCTGAGAATCAACGTATTACATACAACAAAATAATAAAGCAGCGGTAGTCACAGAAAAAAACACTCCAAACAATTTTAGTATTCTGAATTTATGTATATTAATATCTCAACTATCTGTCGAATCAAAGTTTGGTCGGTGCCCTATGCACCATTGGGTGCGAATATGGGTAAAAATATATATTTTTTACAAATAAAATTGAAAAGTACGTGCCTCACTGTATTTCAATTAAGACCTTGGATTTTATCCCTTCAAAATACTAATCAGATATATCGCAAGTGATAAATATATCTATTTGAATATCTGCAAGAACTAATGTTCGATAAACATATATAATATCTACATGGGATAATATGAGCGTGAACATATTGAGAAAATTAATATAATTGCATATTGGTTAGTAGTACTAGGTGGGTACTTGTACAGTGCGAGATATCGAACCTAGAAATCAGTATCCCGAGGCACTCAAGTCTGCAGCCAACCGTTAATCCAGTTTCTGCGATGTTGCTTTAAGTGGCTGCCATTACACATAAGTTGAATATGTTTATTTTTTTAAAGTATTTATAAAGTTTTACCTTCTTAATCTAATTAATTGATTCGGCAGTCGCTTTGCGGTAATATCTACACATTTTTAATTTAAGTTACAACATTTCATTTTCTTATAATTTACTTACAACATTTTGAATATGTTCAAATACTTGTCCACAAATCTGGATTATCTCCAATTATAGCAGTTATTTTTCAAATTATTTATTGACATCTCAACATGAATGAGGAAGAACATGGAAGTCAAATCAAAGAGTTTCCGATCAATAAAAAAGCTTCTTAATCTCACCAATAGATGTCTCTATTGAAAATTACACTGATTGAATTACAATGTTTCGAAATAGGATCATATGTACAGATCTTCCAAGAATTTGAGTAGTGTGGTTGTCAATCATGGGTAGAATTAGTGAATGTTAAATGTGTGTAAAGTGGTCACTTATACCAGCCTCTGACGGTCGTCAGCCCCATAAAAGCCCAGACTTCCATATTCTTATTCATCTATGAGATGTGAAAAAATAATACATGATTTACTTGGTAAATACCACTATTTCTTAAAATCCATTATGACACGTGTTTAGATGCGTTCCATTCTCAAAAACCGTATTTGAAAATGTTGCGAAATGCATCAAAGTACGTGTTAGAATAGATTTTAACAAATACTAGTATTTACTTAGCAAAATTTAAATTAAAAGTAATATATTATTATTTCTAAGAATCTCGCAAAGTCGGTCAAAAATTAATATACGTTGCATTGCGCTTAAGATTTTCTCCACAGTAGGAAAATATTGTTTTTTTGTTGTTTTTATTGTATGAATCATTTTCCGCATTGCGCATCATTTTCAAACGCCGTACGTTGTTTGAAAATGCTGTGGATCATAGCCTATGCCAGGTTTTAAACCCTGTAAATATCCAGACTTCCTTCTTCAGCTTTGTTAAAATATTGATATTTTTTTTTGCACTGAGATTTTGTTATAAGGTAAAACTTCCAACAGGAATATATATAGAAAACCGCCATATAAACATAGTAACTAAACATAGTAATAAAATTAATAGTGGTTATAAAGAATAGACCCCACTGGTCGAAAGGAGTACAGTGATGCCTCGCATAACGTAGTTAATTCGTTCTAGAAGCAAGTTCGTAACGTGAAACGCGTTTTCCTATAACAATACATTTTTTAAAAAGTCATGAAAATGTGGTAAATAAAATATGGATATATTGAAAACAGGACCACACAAGACGGACCCCTAAAATTTGAGATAAAGATCTTGGTACGAGTAGAATAAAAAGAGGCGTTGGAAGACCTCAAAAAAGATAGTCCGATGACATAGCCGCCGTGGAAGGTGGAAACTGACTGCATACAGCAACAGACCGAAAAAAATAAAAGGATACGGAAATGGCTAAATCCAGCAAGAGGACGTTATCAAATTAAAGAAGAAGAATAAAAAGAGAAGAAATACCAGAGTGAGCTGAGTTTGGATAGTGAGTGTTGGTAAACTCATAAAGCTCTCCCCATTTGACTAGAATCGGTTGGTTTGGTTGCTTTCCTCGTTGTCAGATCTCTCTTTGAGCAGTCATCTCTTTGAGCTTTATCATGTTGCTGGACTAGAAGCTGTTGTAGCTCTCCAGTTACCAGCTCTTTACTACGACGCAGTCCATTGTTCGAAATGAGGTTCGTTGTATGAGTCGCGTAATGGACGAACAGAAAATTCGTTGTGCGAGGCTATACTCTATTTGGCAACAACCCGTCAAAATCCAAATGCTACCGATTGTACCAAAAAAAACGTAATAAATTAATTGTTAATTGTTGGTTTCTTTTGTCAGATTTACATCACACCAATTTTATGGCCATATTTGTTTCTTTTTTACCATATGTCGGTGATTGGCGATAGCCATTTTTCTCTTTTTCTTTTTTCATAATTTAATTTCACGAAGAGATTACCATCTTCAACTTTCAAGTGCGATTACAAAATACCATACTATTTACAGTCCTCAAATATCGCTTAAAGGCAGAGCTTCGTAATAATTTTACCTCAAACAAATTCCAAATAAGGCGAGATGAAACGAAGCAGAGAATATAATATCATGTACAGGTTGTATAAAAAGTGTACCGTTGTTTGCTGTCACAATATTTCATATAATAAAACAACAATTTTTTTTTATTTTTTATTTACTAACCATTACGCCCCATCGCCGCGGGGGTAAGTAAATAGGATAGAACGCCACCTCTTAGCCTCTTCCACATTCATGCATCTTCTCTGATTATTCGCCTACTCCTAACCTGGTCACGCTCAAATATTCCATATTCGTCTCATAAATTTAATATATTTTTATATATTTATTGATTTGGCGTTTAATTTGTAGAATTCCATTTTAATTGATGTATTAATTTTAAATCAAACACAGATTTTTTGAGTCTACTAAGTTGTATTTTATTAACAAAAATACATAAAAAATTATATTGAGACAATTGTTTCGCCTTGTTAGGGCATTATTTTTTATGTGTTTTGTTAGTAAAATACAACTTAGTTGACTCAAAAAATCTGTGTTTGATTTAAAATTAATACTTAATATTGTTATATTTTCACATTTTCGATTCATATGCCCAAACCATCTCAACACACCTTTTTTAACCTATCCGGGAATATTGCCGTACTAGTACGGCCCTACCAAACTTTCCTAGGAGTATGGCCGTACACGTACGGCCGCGCTTGTAATTAAAGCCCGGTGACATTTATATTTAAAATGCCGCTTGTACTGCCATCTGTGTATATATATAAACAAAATAATCACAAATGAAATCATGGTGTAAATATCTTGTTTAAAATAAAAATAGTGTAAATATTTTAAAAAAAATTAAATATGTTGCTTATAGCATTAAATAAGTTATAAAATTAAAAAAAGGAAAAAAAAATCACTCCCCAGATACAGTTTTGTCCGCAGAAACTTACTCCCGGACTGGTTAGATATTTGAAGAATGTCATGAGTATTTTTTGCACATCCTGTAGGTGTGTATATTTTTCGTTGTTTGTACGTTCGTGTAATATGTATGGTCGACATGGAAATACTGGTTTGTGAACGCTTCCAAATGACACGCCCATACTTTTAACACAAGCAATTTTAATTGATATAATTATAACACCCAATTAAATTTCGAATGAATGTCAGTTAAACTAAGTGATCCCGTAACGGCACATTATTTTCATATGGCAATTCTTTTTTTCAATTGTTTTACAAAATTGGTGTCCATTTTGCTGATGGCAAAAGTGTACGTGTGCGAGGAAAGTGTTAAACAGGCATGTGCAATGTCACCGTGGCTGTTTAATCTATACGAGCTTATTGTAGGCTCTTAAAGAGACTTTAAGAGAGGATAACGCAACAAAAGATAACTCTTTTCTTTTTTGGTATGTTGGTATCAACATCATTCTGAGTGTGTCCAAATACTTATTCACAATTTTGGATTATCACCAATTATACGAGTTATTTTTCAAATATTTATTGACAAATCAACAAAGATGAAGAAGAATATGGAAGTCTTGGCATTTACGGTGCGTACCTATGATCGTAACGGTCGTTGGCCCCGAAAATGCCCAGACCTCTACATTTTTCTTCATCAATGTTGAGATGTAAAAAAATAATATGAATGCTATCAATTGTTTTTTTTTTGACTAGTAAAGGTGAATTGTTTATAACGTCACATGTAAGCTAACTCAACAGAACGTTTTCATAATGTCATTCTAAGTAGATACTAAGTCTTCAAAAATCGCCCAGTATTTTGAAAATCATAGTGAATGAACTGCCACGGGGTACTGATTTTTATTTTATCATTAGTTTCTAAAAAATTGGTGCCCATTTTCGTTGGTGAAAACAGTGCATAATGTGTACAAGGAAAGTGTTAAATAGGGATGCGCAATGTCACCGTGGCTGTTAAATCTATACATGGACAGTTGCATGCAAGAATTGAAAGTGTTTAATAGAGATGTCGCGCACCAGATGTCGCGCATGCGTCGCACTGGGAAAAACAAGAGACGTCAGATGAAAAAGTATGGTGTTTGGTGAACGTGTCATATTATATGTGAATTTTAAAATATTATTATAGAATAAACTTTTACTGTCGTCTCTTTAATTACAAATAAGCAACCCATTGTTTATTTTATTATTTTATACTAACTTAATTACAAAGTATAATATTATCACGTTATATATATATATATATATATATATATATATATATATATATATATATATATATATATATATATATATATATATGTATATATATAAATATATATATATATATATATATATATATATATGTGTATATATATATATATATATATATATATATATATATATTTATATATATTTATATATATATATATATATATATATTTATATGTGTATATATATATATTTATTTTATATATAAATATATATATATATATATATATATATATATATATATATATATATATATATATATATATATATATATATATATATATATATATATATTAATATATATATATATATATATATATATATATATATATATATATATATATAAATATATATATATATATATATATATATGGGACGTAACGTTCGACAAGTATAAAAAAAACGTTATATATATATATATATATATATATATATATATATATATATATATATATATATATATATATATATATGTGTATATATATATATATATATATATATATATATATATATATATATATATATATATATATATATATATATATTAATATATATATATATATATATATATATATATATATATATATATATATATATATATATAAATATATATATGTATATATATATATATGGGACGTAACGTTCGACAAGTATAAAAAAAAACAAGTTTTAATCTACTATAATATCAAATAATTATTTGACGCAGTAAATTAATGAAACATTACTTATTACTGATATTATTCATCAAATTTATTACTAATGTTTGTAACCGTTAGCTATAAACATAATTTATTATTGATTTAATCAATCGATTACTATCATATCGTTGACCTTTTATGGGCATCGCAATC
This sequence comes from Brachycentrus maculatus, assembly GCF_059751285.1. Taxonomy (NCBI): domain Eukaryota; kingdom Metazoa; phylum Arthropoda; class Insecta; order Trichoptera; family Brachycentridae; genus Brachycentrus; species Brachycentrus maculatus. The sequence continues at coordinate 67,161 of NW_028281263.1, read as the reverse complement.
CACTAAATTATTTACCATAATTGATATTTTCATGCAAATCGATTATGATCTAACCATTCGGTTATTTTACATAAACGATTATCTTTATTCGAACACCATTAAAATCAATTCCCATGATAAATAAGCCATTTCAAACAAGCATTAATTTACAACATTTTGAGTGTGTCAAAATACTGTTCACAAATATGGATTATCTCCGCTTAGGATCTATTTTAAACATTTTTGATGAAGAAGAATATGGAAGTCTAGGCATTTACAGGGCGTGCGACCGTCATAGGTTTGGTGGTTAGTGATCACTTCCACATGTGCGACATTCGCCATTCTACCCATGATTGACAACCAGACTACTCAAATTTTTTGAACTCCTAGAAATATGATCTTTTTTTCAAATTACCTAAAGTCCAAGTGACTCTGAAATCTTGATACTGCTTATGCAACACCACTTATCATGACCCTACTTAGGCTTCAACTTCTTAAGTTTTACAGCCTATGCCTACTCGTGAGTGGATCTACTATTAATTTCTAAAGTGACTATAATTTCATATAATTCATTAGTGAAAATTTTAGGCAAGAATACTCACAGATACATAATCAAGCTCATGACAGTTTGGCTGTCCAAACTTAAAATACAGTAAGGAACATTATTTGTAGTACTTTTTTTTACATTTTTGGACTAATTAGAAACTACTTAGTCTGAAAATGCAAAAAAATCTCTCCTACTACAAAAAAATGTCCCTTACTGGGTTTTAAGTTTAGACAGCCGAGGTATCGATACCCAGTTGCTAGTAAAATAAAATTAATATGGAAAAACTTCATTGTTATATTATTCTATAAAATGAAGTTCCACCAAGAAACGTCAATACAAAACATACATCTTTAAGTATTTTAAGTACTTAATCTTAGCAAGTTTTTCTCGTTCTTCCTCTGCTTCTATTGTAGAAAGATATGAAGAGAGGAATGGACCGACCTATTACATTCCTCATGTCCACACCATATAATTCTGGATTCTAGAACTAAACTGTGTAGAAAAAGCTTCATCGTATTATTTTTTGACATCTCATCAAAAACGAAGAAGAATATGGAAGTCTAGGCATTTGTGGAGCTGACGACCGTCACAGGCTGGTTTAAGTGATCATTTTACACACGTTTAACATTCATCAATTCTAATTATTGACAACCATACTACTCAAATTCTTGGAAGTTCTATATAAATGAACCAATTTCGAATCGTTGTTCTTAAATCACTAGAACTTCACTAGAGACATCTATTGAAATACTATGAAATAATATGAAAATAACTACTATAAATTGAGATAATCTAGATTTGTGAACAAGTATTTGGACACACTCAAAATGCTGTAAAGCTTTATCGATTCATTGTAATGCCAATATTTGTATGCGCTTGGTCTTCCTTAACTTGTTAGCCAATAATAATTGTATGCGATGAAAAATTACCGTGATACACGATACTTGTTCTATGTAATAATATGCGTTTTGATACATCCGATACTAAAAAATAGGACCTAAGATTGATGGTTACGTGCAAAATGTTGAATGATTCGTCTCGTACTAATAGCAACATATTATGCAAACATTCTACTAACCTCTTCAGTCCCTACATCAATAAGTAATCGATTAATGCTAATAGAGGCGAGGACTGTATGTCGGGACAGAAGAGTGTGGCGTTTCACCCTCTCTGCCTACCCCTACAGGGAAACGGCGTGATGGTAGAAGTAGTAGTAGATATCGTAGTCATACGTGAGAAAGTGACCAAGTGCATTTTTTTTACAAAAAACGTGATCATTGACTATTTGATATCTTACTAGCTTAATATTTACAACATTTTGAGTGTGTCCAAATACTTGTTCACAAATCTGGATTATCTCCAAATTGCACATAATCCAGATTTGTGAACAAGTATTTGACACACTCAAATGCTGTGAATAAATTAACTGGTCAAATTATAAGCTAAAATAATAAAAATGAAAATGATATTTTCTGGCGTTTCTCATGTGTGTGATTATAATCCAGGATTCGAACCTCACATACTATTGTCATATAAGAGTTTCTGCTTAATAAAAAGCTTCTTTACATCTCATCAATAGATGTCTCTAGTTAAGTTCTAGTGATTCAAGAACAAGGTTTCTTTAAATTGATTCATATATATAGAACTTCCAAGAATTTGAGTAGTGTGGTTGTCAATAATGGGTAGAATTGGTGAATGTTACACGTATATAAAGTGATCACTTAAACCAGCCTATGACGGTCGTCAGCTCCTTTAATGCCCAGACTCCACATTCTTCTTCATCTTTGGTAAGATCTCAAAAAATTATATGAAGCTTAATATTTCCCTGAAAAAAATCCCAAAGGATTTTAAACTTGGAAATATAATATATTGACTTGTTAAAAATGACTAATCGCATTGATGTTTATTTTCTTGCCAAGCAAAAGTGACTTAAATGGCCCTCCTAAGCATTTTACGTTTTGTTAGTTGATCGCTTTCTCCTGTATGACTACAATATGTTTCTTTCTGCATTTTGACATTTCAAGGTATTTTTTTTAAAAAGGAATAACCCGCAAAGCCTCTTACTTTAAGAGGCTTGTCTGAATGTAGGACAACATAAATGTGAAAAACATATCACAAACACCCAGACCAATTAAAAATAAATATTTCTTTAATTTATTTCGCAATTGGCGGAAATCGAACCCCCGACGCCAGTTTTGCAGTCGAGCATCTACCCAACTACGCCTTGGTGCCTGTAGATGGAAAAGAATATTGCAGTATGGATTGCAAGGCTTCTAATCCGTCATAGGCTGGTTTAAATGATAATCCTGTCTGAAAACTTCGGTACGCATCGCGCGCACAGCTACAGGTATGCTACATATACCGTCAGTGTGAAAACCTGCCCACATCTTTCATTTTCAAGACAAGCAAGTGCGTTAGTCGTCAAGTTGGCAAGCCTGCGCGGCGCGCTGTCATAGTCTGGGCGCGCGATGTGAACTCAAGTATTCAGACAAGATTTTCAATACTTCTTTGAATCATGATTACTACTGTGATTGCATTTTTTTAAATTGTATTTTTTTAATGAAATGCAATATAACATCCAATTTGTATTGTGAAACGTCCAATTTAAAATGAAAGACATAAAATTACAATAACTGAGAATTGATGTTGGAGGTGGAAGGGAGGATTATAAATGCGGTTCAAGCAGGAATAAGGGAAGGAAAAAGGGTAAGAAGAATAATTTCCTGAATGTTGCATTATATTTCATAATTTCAAATTTTATGGATGGAGAATTTTAAGATAAGTTTCATGTTTTTCAGTCATAATTAACAATATTCTCGTATCCGTTATATTTTGTTCAAGTAATTGTTTCAGCCAAAACTTTATGGAAGTTTTTACTCAATTCCGTACTTAAAAAATTAATTTTCACAGCTTTCAAAATTACTTTATTTCGTAATAAAATTTAATATTTCGGTTATTTGGGACAAAGCTAAAATAGAAACGGGTAGTACAATATATAGAGTCCTGGTTCCAACCGAATGTAAGATATTGAGTAAGTAGATTGAATTCAGTCGAAATGCAATCTCTCAGACGAATGTGCGGCACAACTATGTATGATAGATACTGAATGGTGATATAAAAAAAGAAAGCAAGGCTGAGATGAGTTAAACATCATCGGTAAAAATTTCAAAAAGGTGTTTTTAGATGGATTGGACGCGTGGAACAAACAACTAAGGATGAAAACAAAGTATGGAACAGTAAATCAAATTACGAATTGAATTTGGTACGTAATAGAAGCAGAGAAAGACCGCAGAAAACTTGGCATGATCAAGTATTTCAAATACCTGAAAGTAGTCAGATCAGCAGTCAGAATAATCGGCGGGTATATATAAGGGTCCGCCTCCGTAGTGTAATGATCAGCGCAGTCGGCTACCAATTCTGGAGGTCCCGGGTTCGATTCCCAGAGGGGGGTCTAACAAATATAAGTGATTTTGTTCACCCTAATATTTATTCAATATTACCCTGGACTGGATATTACCTGAAGCTGAGGGCTGATCACCTTTCCTTCATGTGTAAATGATCAAGATAACACTGCGTTTTTATGAAGCAGTGCCCAATGCACCATTGGGGAGCGGATAAGGGTTTATTATTGTTATTTTTATTATATATTATAAGATGGGATGCATGAATGTGTAAGAAGCCAAGATTATGCAAAGACAGATTGGTGCGGCGTTCTATTCTCTCAGCCTACACCTACGGGGAAGCGGCGTGGTGGTTAGTAAGTTAGGTTATTTAATTTAAGACGCGACGTTTTATTTATTTTTTGTATAAGCATACTGTCAAAATTCATTTCCCTAAGGCGCCATTCGCATTTAATACCGTATCGCGGTCTTTGTAACAAACTTAGAAATCTTTTAGTGGAATATATTTCATACAGATGACCGAGTGAGGTACAATACTTCTGTATGGGAAAAGAAATAGAGGAGGAAAACAGTAGACACTAGAAGAAAGGAAAATGACAATAGTAGTGATAATATTTTTTTTTACATTTTTGACATCTCATATCGCGCATTCCTTTCAAGAACGTCATAAATAAAAAAAAACTTGATTTTTCAGGAGAACGTTTTTAAAGTTTAAAAAGAAATCACAATGTATTAAAAATAAACATCAAGCCACTTATTGAACTTTTTACTGTGCAACAGATCTTTTTAGGTAAAACCTGAAGGTTTTTTTTCCATTTGAAAAATATTTAGTATATTTAAAAAAATAATTAAACAATACCTTTTCATCAAAATGCAAAAACCACATTTGCTGCCCTGTAGCGGGTAAATATTAGGTTAAAAATATGCTTCTTTTGCTGGGATGTAGTACATTTTATGGGCATTCCGAAAACATGCACAACTGAAAATTGTCGATTTTTGATTTATGACGTTCTTGAAAGGAGTGAGCGATATATGAATATGGACGTCTTGGTACTAACATGGCTTATGGCCTGTTAAAGGCTGGTGTAGTTATCACTTTACACACTGTTGCACTGTTGTAAAGTGATCACACAACCTATGAGAGGTCATTAGCCCTGTAAATATGCACACTTCCATATTCTTCTTCTATATTAAGGCCCCGTTTTTGTTAAATCGCAGCTTAATTTTTTCTTAACCTAGGTAACATTTGTGGTATTTTTTTTCTTCATAAAACACTGTTTTCGTATTAAAGAAATAAAAGCCTTGAACGCGACCGAGCGTATTGAATGGTTGAAATCTAAGCCTCAAGATTTCAAAAAAAATATATATTAAAATTAAAACAACATTTAATTCCTGATATCGCTCATTCCTTTCAAGAACGTCATAAATCAAAAATCGTCAATTTTCAGTTGTGCATGTTTTCAGAATGCCCAGAAAATGTACTAAATCCCAACAAAAGTGGCATATTTTTAACTTAATATTTACCCGCTACCAGGCAGAAAGTTTTGTTTTTTGCATTTTGAAGAATATGTATTGTTTAATTATTTTTTTGAATTAACTTAATATTTTTCAAATAGAGAAAAAACATTTAGGTTTTACCTAAAAAGATCTGTTGCACGGTAAAAAGTTCAAAAAGTGGCTTGATATTTAATTTTAAAACATTATATCATATTTTTAAACTTTAAAAATGATATCCTGAAAAATGTTGTTTTTTTTTATATATTACGTTGTTGAAAGGAGGGAATGATATGTGTTTTATTTTTATATTCAAAGTATCAATTGAATATCACATCGGGGCTGAAGGGGTCACAATGTATAACATTCTAGTTGTGTGATTAGCATCATGTAGTACGTGCCTCAGTCATCCATTTATGAATATTATATCGCGCACGATATTTTAATTTTAAATATCTAAAATACCATTAAATTTAATGGAGTTGTAAAGTCACTGAAATTTATTCATCTTTAACGTCGGTAAAGATTCGTTACGACAATTTTTATTGACTTTTTAACGTGTCCGATCCTATTTTATTATACGAACCCAGTAATTTCATTCAAATTTGTAGAGAAAAAAAAAATAAAAAATACTCTTTTTTATATTCTAGATATTTTTGAAGGTGTCTTAATTTTTATTCAACAATTCTGGATTCGTTCCAGTTAGGAGCTATTTATATAAAGATTTTTAATTGAATTTTTTAATAATAATAATAATGAAACCCTTATCCGCACCACAATGGTGCATAGGGCACTGCTTCATATAAACGCAGTGTTATCTTGATCGTTTATACACGAAGGAAAGTTGATCAGCCCTCCACTTCAGGTACCAGTCCAGGGTAATATTGAATAAATATTACAGTGAAAAAATCACTTGTATTTATTTGACTCCCCCTGGGAATCAAACCCGGGACCTCCAGAACGGTAGCCGAGCGTGCTGACCATAACGCTACGGAGGTGGACATATATATATATATATATATATATATATATATATATATATATATATATATATATATATATATATATATATATATATATATATATATATATATATATATATATATATATATATATATATATATATATATATATATATATATATATATATGTATATATATATATATATATATATATATATATATATATATATATATATATATATATATATATATATATATATATATATATTTATATATATATATATATATATATATATATATATATATATATATATATATATATATATATATATATATATATATATATATATATATATATATATATATATATATATATATATATATATATATATATATATATATATATATATATATATATATATATATATATATATATATATATATATATATATATATATATATATATATATATATATATATATATATATATATATATATATATATATATATATATATATATATATATATATATATATATATATATATATATACAAATAATAAAAATGTAAAATATAAAATGCTGAAATATAACTCAATTACTTTTATTAATAATTAAAATATTTTTTTATTTTATAAAACCACTGCAGGTGATTTAAAACAATTTCGTGAAATACGTTATCCATAAAAAAAACTTCTTTTTATATATGAGCATACATCTTAGTTATTTTCTTTTTAAAATAATAAAGTTACATCCTTGAATCATAATAAAACTGTCGGATTCCCAGAAATATATATTAAAATTAACGGATATTATTTTTTAAATAATAATTAATCACACAAAAGCATGAGAATCGGATATATCTTCCGCTCACATAACTATTAGTCTTTTAAATTTGTCATCTTTACGATTACTGAGCTTGTCTATGTGGTTATAATCTTACCGAAAAATAAAGAAAAAAACAAATGTGTCTAGATTTTATGTAAATTATTACTTTTTCTGTTTCTATTTATTTTCTTTTTTTATATTTTTTATGTCTCAATTACCTTGTTTAAAATCGAGTTGATGCTTATTTCAGGCCACAATTTTACCTTTTCAAAAACTAACTAACTAACTAACCACCACGCCGCTTCCCCGCAGGGGTAGGCAGAGAGAATAGAGCGCCACACCACTCTGTCCCTGCGAACATTCTTCGCCTCTTCCACGTTCATGCATCTCCTCATACATACCCGCCGATTGTTACGACTCCTAAACTGACCACTTTCAAGTATTTGGCATACCTGATCGTGCCACGTTTTTCTCGGTCTTCCTCTGCTTCTTTTCCCACTAACGTTCGCCTCATAAATTTGTTTTACCGTTCTTTCCTCACTCATTCGTTCTACATGTCCAAACCATCTCAACACACCTTTCTTAATTTTATCGATAATGCTTATCTCAGCTTTGCATTCCTTCCTTATTTCACTATTCGCACATCTATCATACATCGTTTTGTTACACATTCTTCTGAGAGATCGCATTTCGACTGCATTCAGTCTACTTTCATTTTTTCTTTTGCCAACTCCATGTTTCACTTCCATACATTAGAGTTGGAACCAGGACTCCGTTGTGCACTGCCAGTTTAGCTTCCGCTGATAGGTTTTTATTTGCTATAACTGATTTCAGGCACCATTCACTTTGTTCCCAGCATTCACTCTCCTTTCTATGTCTTTATCAATCTTTCCATCCCTAGAAAACATACCCAAATACACGAAATCATCTACCTGTTCCAAAATCTCTCCGTTTACCAATATTTCACATTCAGATCAAAATAATTTAATATATTTGAAATATTTTTGAATTTGAATTAATTGAATTATACGGGATTTGAAATACCCATGATCAAAATAATTTATTTGACTGTAAGCCTTCTTCATCAATTTGTTAAATTGTTTATGGTCATTACGAGGTTGTTTTTAAAAACAAGAATGAATAAACAATAACTCACAGCCAACGTGGTGGATGGCTCGCAATGCATCAACACAAGACACTTCACTCGGGAATGTGTCGCACGCTGTGATACATGGCATGGAGCATGAAAGAAAGATGAAATTAGTACCCACATTAATATTTGTATTTGTATCCGCCTCAGTAGTGTAATGGTCAGCATGCTCGGCTACCGTTCTGGAGGTCCCGGGTTCGATTCCAGGGGGGGTCAAATAAATATAAGTGATTTTTTCACTGTAATATTTATTCAATATTACCCTGGACTGGTACCTGAAGCGGAGGGCTGATCACCTTTCCTTCATGTGTAAACGATCGAGATAACACTGCGTTTATATGAAGCAGTGCCCTATGCACCATTGGGGTGCGGATAAGGGTTTTATTATTATTTTATTATTATAATCATTTTTTCGAGTAGTCCCAGTGCGTATACACGCTGTGTCAAAACTCACGGCCTGCAAAAAAATATTTAAAAATGCTCTAAGGCAACTAGCCGTAACTCAAGTTGCGGCTGTTTGGCTTTACATTCTTTGCATTATTAGCATTTTTATAACTGGCATATATAATATACAATCACAGATTTTGCTCTGTCTCTTTCCTTTACAGAGATACACAATATCCAAGTAGCCGCAAAATTGTATTAATTTGATATATGTTTTGGCAAAATCCATCATTTTAAGATAAACTCGTTTATCTCAAAACTACTGCTTTTTAACTTGCAGCTATTTGCCTTTGCACATTAGTGCTATCAAAATTAATCTTCCTTAGCGGCGATTCGATTCGATTCTATATATATGATTCAAATTCGATACATAGTGCTTGAATCACTAAAATTTCACTAGAGACATCTATGGGCGAGATAACTTCACCCTAGAAATTATTTTTGCTTATTGAAAATGTGAATTGAACTAGTGTCGGGTTGTGGTACCGTGGTTAGTGTCCCGGACTCTTAAATCAGAGTTTTTTGGTTCGAACCCACTCTACCACAATTTGATACCTATTTCTAATAATGAGCCGCTTAGGCTCACAGAAATAGTATGAAATAGAAATATTTGTGTAAATAATAAAAACACAAATATTACTCTTTTTATTTAAAAAAGTGGTATTTTCAAATCATTCTTTTAATTCTTGCATTTAAAAAAAAAAAAAAATATATATATATATATATATATATATATATATATATATATATATATATATATATATATATATATATATATATATATATATATATATATATATATATATATATATATATATATATATATATATATATATATATATATATATATATATATATATATATATATATATATTTTTTTTTTTTTTTTTTTTTTTAATGAAATATCTTTTGGATTACCGTGTGTTTTTTGTTCTTATAGTATGTTCCGTATCCGACCGGTCCGGCCATCTTTTGAATTCAATTTTATGATTGAAACACTTTTGTTTACTTTGTTGCACGGATGATAGATTGGATTCTTTGTTTAAGAATGCGGATCTAGAACGTAAGAAACTTGATCTATTATGGTACAATTATAACTATCAACGACAAATACCAAAAAAATATTATCGCACTAATCTGAATATATAGGGTTGCACAATAGTGCACTTAAAATATCCGAAAACTTGCCCGTCAATTTTTGTTAGGTGCAAATATCGCTCACTCCTTTCAAGAACGTCATGAATCAAACATCGTTAATTTTCAGTTGTGCATGTTTTCGAAATGCCCAGAAAATGTACTATATCCCAGCAAAAGCGGCATATTTTTAACTTAATATTTACCCGCTACAGGGCAGAAAATGTTGTTTTTGCATTTTGAAAAAAAGGTATTATTTAATTATTTTTTTAAAAATACTAAATATTTTTCAAATGGAGAAAAAACCTTCAGGTTTTACCTAAAAAGATCTGTTGCGCAGTAAAAAGTTCAATAAGTGGGTTGATATTTATTTTTAATACATTGTGTAAACTTTAAAAACGTTCTCCTGAAAAAACAAGTTTTTTTATTTATGACGTTCTTGAAAGGAGTGAGCAATATGCTTTATTGTTACAATCGCTTCTAGAACTGACACATACTTCTGACATCTGTTGAGATTTTATTGTGAAGTAAATAGTTTTCTCAGTTTCTTAAAAATTATCAGAGAAGGTGCATTTTTTATTTGTATTATGTATGGCCGCTTGTACAGATAAGGAATAACTGAAGAATGGTGTGTTATGGCGAGGAACGGAAATTAAAAAGGTGTTCAAGAAGGTTACGAAAAAGTGATAGTTTCAAAGTTTTTTTTTTGTTTTTTTTTTTTTTAATTATTGCATTATAAAAATGGATTTTTAAAGAAATCGATAATTTCAAATAAATATACTTGCACCTCAAAAAATATTTTGCTTCTTTTTCTAAATAAAAAACTAACTAACCATCACGCTGCTTCCCCGCAGGGGTAGGCAGAGAGAATCGAACGCCACACCACTCTGTCCTTGCAAACATTCTTTGCCTCTTCTACATTCATGCATCTCCTCATACATACCCGACGATTATTACGACTCCTGACCCGGCCGCTTTCAAGTATTTGACATACCTGATTGTGCCAAGTTTTCCTCGGTCGTCCTCTGCTTCTTTTTCCAACTACATTCGCCTCATAAATTTGTTTAACCGTTCTTTCTTCGCTCATACGCTCCACATGTCCAAACCATCTCAACACACCTTTCTTAATTTTATCTTTTTCTAAATTCCTAAATAAATTCTACACTAGAGATTATTTGTTCATAATATTAGAGAGAAAAAAAAAGTTTTTTTTTGTAATTCTTGCAGCTTTACAAATTAAGCGCTTAATCTATAAATAAATATTTAAAAAAATTATGGATAATGTGAAATGAGCGAATATTGTTTAAAAAGTCCAAACTGTGCAAGAGGGTTTGAACTGAAAAGTGTCCGACATCGCGTCAGGGATGAGTGTCGCGAAAAACATTGCCAAGATGAACTTTGACGTGGTCGCAAAGTCCTGAGTCCGGGGCCGAAAGCCTCGCATGTCTTCGCTGTCCAGGGCCCAGTCGTGGCCTCAGCTGCAGCAGGCCGGCAGCCTGCCCGAGCGGGCGCGCGAGGAGAAGGCCAAGGATGCGGCGCCCACGCCGGCCGCCATCCAGCTCACGGCGCAGGCCATCGCGCGCCGCCTGCTCTGCCGCCACTACTACCCCGAGGGCGGCTGGGGCTGGACCGTGGTCGTGTGCGCGACCCTCGCGCAGATACTCGTCCACGGCCTGCAGTACGGGTACGCGGTCATGGTGTACACGGCGCAGCGGAAGTACTCGGTCACCCCGCTACAGGCGTCAGGTAACGACACTGTCTGCTAAATCTAACCCAACCTAACCATACCTAACCTAACATTACACGGGATAAAGGAGAAAGTACTCGGTCACCCCGCTACAGGCGTCAAGTAACAACACCCCATGTTATATCTAACCTAACCTAACCATATATGGTGTATACGTGGCAGAGGAAGTACTCGGTCACCCCGTTACAGGCATCAGGTATGAACATCCTATGTTGTATGTATCCTAACCCGGCCATATATGGTGTAAACCTGTACATGGTGCATAAGAAGTACTCGGTCACCCCGCTACAGGCGTGATCACTTAAATCAGTGTAGTGACCTAGGTAAGGATTAAGGTATTGCCCATGACAGAAGGGTCTCTCCACTTAAAATAACTCCTCAGTGGAGAAACATATATCACACATTTATCCTGATCATATTAGTACCAGGCAATCACCATTGATCTTTCTCGAAAGACATCTAGAAGAAAATCGAATTATTCATGGTTATTGCCGAAAGAAAACATGATTTGAAAGCATGGTCTCGGTGACGTTGCCCGAGACAAAAGGACCTACAACCTAAGGACGAGGAATGTTGACCCCGATAGTCAACAAAGATGATAAATTGGGATGGTACCAGAAAGAAAAGGGAACAGAAGTATAGAAACATAAAATTAATCAAAGTGGTAATTTTTGTAAATAAAAAACATGCGTATAATTAAAATGTAACTTTGTTTTAAAATCACTTTAAATATTTTATTATAACTTAATTTTGATGTCTACCGGTTTCGAAGCTAACCGACTCTTTATCAAGACTTTATCAGTCTTGATAAAGAAGCGGTTAGCTTCGAAACCGGTAGACATTATAATTAAGTTTAAATAAAAAATTTATAGTAATTTTAAAACAAAGTTTCATTTTAATTATAAAATGGAAAATCACAAAGTTAGTGCTTCAAATATAAACTATAAAAAACATGTTGCTTCATGCGTAATAATCGGTTGAAATCGTGTCGTTAGTAAAGTGTTCAAATACAAAATAATCGTCATTAGGGCGTTTTAAAATTCATCTGCTAAATCGGGATACGTTTAATTTTGGATACCATTTGTATATTTGATTAAAATCCTTGGAAAATAATAAATATTCCCCTATTTTTTTCTTGTCTAGTGTGAACGCACAGGACAAAACTCGATAATTTTGGTACGAAATTGTAAGACATCGTTTGACGCCAGGATGAACCAAGGACGTGCTTTGAATATTAAATGGCTAGCCTCTCTACACAGGGGAAATTTCGTTTTATTCCTAGATCCTGCTATTTCACCCTTATCGCCAAATATCGGTACTTATATAAGTTGATTACCAATCAAGTTGTTTCATACATTTTGCGAATAAAAAAAAACAGTTTTTTTGAACAATTTTTTTATGGGGTATCAGTTTCTGCAGCTGAAATATAATATCGGAACGGTACTATGCATATTTTTTCCTTAAAAATACGTTTTTTTTAAAAAAACAAATAAAAAAAGAAAAACAAAACAAGATTTTTTGCTGATGTTTTGTGGTATATTAAAAAAAATATATATAAAAAATATCTCATCACAGACAAAGAAGAGTAAATAAGTTTGGGTATTTATAGTGCTAACGAGTCGTTATAGGTTGATGTAAGTGATCACTTTTTCACGCGATCTTAATGTAACACAATTCATTATTTTTATAAAATATATTTAAAAAGTTATGTTGATTTCTTAATATAGATGACGAATAATAAAAGAAATGGGTCTGGGATCACTTTTTACACATGTAACATCAACTATTCTACCCACGATTGACAATCACACCACTCAAAGTTTGCATAAAAAGGAGGTGTGAATTCTAGCAAAAATAAAACTTTTTCGGAAATTCCAATAATGTATTTCCAAGTGTTTTATTTATTTATTTAAACTTTACGTACAGAAAAGAAATAAGTACAATGGTGAGCTTATTGCTAGAAAGCAATATCTTCCAACCAACCAAAAACAGACTAGTGATATTGGTCAAAATATGTATATATATATATATATATATATATATATATATATATATATATATATATATATATATATATATATATATATATATATATATATATATATATATATATATATATATATATATATATATATATATATATATATATATATATATATATATATATATATATATATATATATATATATATATATATATATATATATATATATATATATATATATATATATATATATATATATATATATATATATATATATATATATATATATATATATATATATATATATATATATATATATATATATATATATATATATATATATATATATATATATATATATATATATATATATATATATATATATATATATATATATATATATATATATATATATATATATATATATATATATATATATATATATATATATATATATATATATATATATATATATATATATATATATATATATATATATATATATATATATATATATATATATATATATATATATATATATATATATATATATATATATATATATATATATATATATATATATATATATGAACTCATATGACTCCTTTTTCAAGCGAAACATAATGAAATTCCTTATGGGTATCAGATTAAGAACGAGGACCTCTCTTTGTCTTGTATAATATTACGAAGTTGAACCGCTAACCCGGCTTTAAGTGACGTCATAATTTATATAGCGTTCCTGGTACTTGAATGTTTACCGGACATTGAATAAGTGAGCCTTAAAACTAAGTTATGGTTTAAACTTTGAAGGACTAATGTACCGAAAGTCTTCGTACTATCGTACCAACTACTGATAATATTAATATTAATATCTGTAATATTCTCCAGTATATGTATCCGTAATACTGAAGGTCCCGGGTTCGATTCCCAGGGGAGGGTCATATAAATATTTTACTTTTTTTATGTTAATAATATTACTTTATTACCACTCACCGAGATTTTTATGTCTACCGGTTTCGAGACGTACACGTCTCTTCGTCGGGACAATCACTACCACAGCATGCAAACAATACCACCCTTCACCACCATAGCACAATTTACACACTACAAAACTACACAAAATGTTTAACACATGCGATTTTTGGTCGACCCGAAGATCAACATGCACCATAGGTTTCAGCACTAGAATTAAACATATCAATGAATCAGCTTATAAACTCGTAGGATGAAAGGAGTGGGTGGGGTTTGAATTGGATATTGACGAATCTTGCTTAACCGATGTTGAATCAAATAATGGATTATAAGTAAAATATTTTTATTTATTTTTCACTCTAATATTTATTCAATATTACCATGGACTGGTACCTGAGGCGGAGGGGTGATTACCTTTCTTTCATGTGTTAATGATCAAGATAACTGCGCTCATATGATGCAACAGAAAGATAACATGATTTGAAAGCATGACCTAGGTGACGTTGTAAATGATACAAGGACTTACAGCCTGAGAACGAGGAGAGCTGTCCTTAACAGCCTACAAAGACGATAAGTTGGGATCTAGCCAGAAAGAAGAAGATGATCAAATGTTTCTTTTATTCAGTCAGTGAATTCTTGTACATTTTTTCGTGTTGAAGTTCAAAAATAGATACTCGAAATGTATCGTTGAACGGATTCGGTGTTCTCTATTCTGTAAATACAGTAATAATACCCGAATTACAGTTTTATTATGGGCAATAATAATGGAGCAATTTCTCTTAATTATTTCCGTGTCATGAGTTGATACGGCCGTAAGTGCGTGTATGATGTGTTAACATGATATGTAGTTACGTTGTTACGTCACGACAATACGCATGAAAAAGTACATTTCAACGGTAGCTACGTTTCTAGATTTGAAAAAAAAAGAGATTTCTACGTCTAATTTTCGAAAAAAATCTCAACCTTCTCCTTATCGTATATTGAAAATGTAACTTTGTTTTAAAATCACAAAAAATATTTTATTGTAACTTAATTATAACGACTGCCGGTTTCGAAGCTGACCGCTTCTTTATCAAGACTGATTAAAAATAAAGTAACATTTTAATTATAACATATGAAATAATAAATTATGAATTAGACATCAATAATGTTTCTTTTAAAACGTTTAAGAGTATTGTTGATGTCTATTTGACTAGTTGATAAAGAAAATTTCTATTATTTCATAAAAACATGTAACAGAAGTTTATATAGTTATACTTTTATGTACATGACAGTTAATTTTTATTTTTAGGTCACTTAAGTGGAAAACTCTTATCGGAATGTTTTTTTTTTTACTTTTCGTTAAGTCAATTTTCTGTTGGTTTTTCAATAAATAAAAAAATAAAAATAAAATAAAATAAAAACTTGGAAAGTTAGTGATTCAAATATAAATATGCTCTCCTTATCATTCATCGTTCACTTTGTGTAATACTACTTCAACTCTTTTTTTAAGTGGTATTACACAAAGTGAACTATGAATGATAAGGAGAGTGTTATTTTACCATACCACAAAGTTAACTTTTTTTTAATTTCCAGCAAAGTACGTACGCACATGCTACTAGGTAGCTGTTGGTAAATTTTATATATAGTTCATAATAAAGCATGATTTCGTACTAATAAGGAGCATGTATATCTAGAACATTGATCGCAATAGTGTGGCTTGCTAGGCGCATATGGCTCTTTGACCTTTTAAGTGCGACTCCGGCACAAATTTCCAAGGGAAGGCTCTTCGACTCAGCGTATTCATGCGAACAATCCTTTTGCAGCATGAACCATATTAAAAGCAAACTGAGAAATCGTTTTATTGGCGAGAACCTGGAAACGTGCTGAAAATAACGACATACAAACCTGACTACTTTTAAAGGAGATGAAAGGACATTATTCGCCATGAGTAGTGTCATTATGAATACCTTACTTTCCAAAGATTTTTTGTTAATGGATAAATTATGTTAAGTGTAAAATATTTTTATAGGGTGAACCAGTAATTTGATATTGGTCTAAAATTATAGTAAAGGTGTTTTAGAATTGCTTACAGATTTGGCTATAAAGATAAATATTTTCATATTATTTTTTGACATCTCATCAAAGATGAAGAAGAATATGGAAGTCTGGGCATTTACGGGGCTTACGACCGTCATAGGCTGGTTTAAGTGATCACTTTACACACGTGTAACATTCACCAATTCTACCCATTATTGACAACCACACTACTCAAATTCTTGGAAGTTCTATATATATGAACCAATTTAGAAACCTTGTTCATGAATCACTAGAACTTCACTAGAGACATCTAGAGACATCTATTGGTGAGATCCTGTAATTGGAGATAATCCAGATTTTGTGAACAAGTATTTGGACACACTCAAAATGTTGTTATTATGAATACCTTACTTTCCAAAGATTTTTTGTTAATGAAAAAATTATTTTAATTGTAAAATATTTTTATAGGATGAACCAGTAATTTGATATTGGTCTAAAATTATAGTAAAGATGTTTTAGAATTGCTTACAGATTTGGCTATAAAGATAAATATTTAATCGTAGTGGCTCTTTGGCTAATAAGTTACCGTAGAACGGGGCTACTTCAATTTTAATGTGTTACTTGAGCCCAGTACAAAAAAAAATAGACCGTGGTATCGATCGAAGTATCGTGACAATAAATGTAACCTGTCAGGGAAGCAATGAATAATGTCGATACGTTTATTATTGTAGACCAATACATATTTAATTTTTTTTGTACTAGGCTCAAGTAACACATCAAAGTTCAAGTAGCCCCGTTCTACGGTACTGCCTTAATGAAACTGTACATTGATGGAAACAAGAAAGATAAAGGAAGAGGTATCAAAGAAAGAGAAATAAAAGGATATACATATCCACAAACTGACTACCGAATCGATTTACAACATTTGAACACACTCAAAATGTTGTAAATAAATTAAATGGTCAAATTTTAAGCCTAGATAATAAAAATGAAGATGATATTTTCTGGAGTTTCTCATGTATGTGATTACAATCCAGGATTTGGACCTAACATACTAATAAAATAGTTTCAGCTCAAATAAAAGCTTATTTTCTATACTCACCAATAGGTCTCTAGTGAAGTTCTAGTGATTCAAGAACAACGTTTCGAAATTGGTTTTTCCATATATATATAAAAAATTTAAGTCGTTTGGTTATTAATAATGGATAGTCGGTGAATGTTACACGTGTGTAAAGTGATTAGTTAAACAAACCCATGACGGTCGTCAGCCCCTTTAATGCCCAGACTTCCATATTCTTCTTCATCTTTGCTGAGATGTCAAAAAATATTATGAAAAATCGAATCGTTTAATGAAAATAACTAATTCTTAGCATTCCTTCTAAATAAAACCTCTTCATTCAGAATCTCCCAGGAAATCGTTTCGTCCATCCAAAAATCCGCAGAATTTTCACCATTTTGGAAACGTTTCTCTCTTCCGGCTTCCGCGCGAATTGATATGAGGAAATTTAATATAAAGAGGGTCTCATTGAACTGTCCGAAAATAAATTTGTGGGCTCCCACCCCTCCCTTGGCAGGGAGCATTCCATATGAACTTGATTTATCGCGGACAGGATACGGCCCTGCTAGAATCCTATGCTACTCGGACCCACGAAAATTAATTCGCGACAGTTACTACTTAATTAAATACTTCTTATAATCTCGTTCAATTTGTCCGGTTCAACCGCCGTATCTAGACAGCTGTGAAATGTAGACTGTCGGAAATTTGACCTGACCTAAGCCAATAAAGTAACCAACGATCAGGCTGTTTCTCCGCAGGGGCAGGCAGAGAGAACAAAACACCACACCAGTCTGTCTTTGCAAAAAACAATCATTCAAGTAAAAGAGAATTGAAACATTGTACATTCTATTAGGTCTTAATAGATCGTGTTTTTCTTAAATAAATATTTCTTGATAAACTTTCATTTCTCAAGAAATTTTTCTTTTTTTTTCTTTTTTTTTATAAAAAAGAAAATAAAAAGTCTATTATACCATTACATAATCAGAAAAAAACAATAAATTTTGAGTGTAAGTCCCTCTCCAAGCACAAGAGCTCAGTCTCTTTTTTGGAGAGGCACAGCGAAACTAAAATTAAAAGATTGCCATATCGCTAACTCCTTTCAAGAAAGCCATAAATCAAAAAACTTGATTTTTCAGGAGAACGTTTTTAAAGTTTAAAAATATAATACAATGTATTAAAAATAAATATCAAGCCACTTATTGAACTTTTTACTGTGCAAAACATCTTTTTAGGTAAAACCTGAAGGTTCTTTCTCTATTTGAAAAATATTTAGTATATTTAAAAAAACAATACCTTTTCTTCAAAAAGCAAAAACAACACCTTCTGCCCTGTAGCGGGTAAACATTAAGTTAAAAATATCCCGCTTTTGCTGGGATATAAAACATTTTCTGGGCATTCCTAAAACATGCACAACTGAAAATTTACGATTTTTGATTTATGACGTTCTTGAAAAGAAGTGAGCGATATGTATAAATGTATAGAAATTGTAACAAACTGTATTTTTTTTTTAAATGTTACTATATTAAATAAATAACAACATTTTGAGTGTGTCCAAATACTTGTTCACAAATTACTCCTATAATTGGATTATCTCCAATTAAAGGAGTTATTTTTCATATTAATATAAGAGTTTCTGCTCAATAAAAAGCTTATTTTCATCTCACCAAGAGATGTCTCTAGTGAAGTTCTAGTGATTCAAGAACAAGGTTTCTTAATCGGTTCATTTATATAGAACTTCCAAGAATTTGAGTAGTATGATTGTCAATAATGGGTAGAATTGGTGAATATTACACGTGTGTAAAGTGATCACTTAAACCAGCCTATGACGGTCGTCAGCCAAGTAAATGCCCAGACTTCCATATTCTTCTTCATCTTTGATGAGATGTCAAAAAATAATATGAAGCTTAATATTTCCCTGAAAAAAATCTCAAAGGATTTTAAACTTGGAAATATAATTCATTGACTTGTTAAAAATGACTAATTGCTTTGATGTTCATTTATGTTAAAAATAATTTTAAATAAATAAATGAAATATTAAAATATTTTTAAATGTCATGAATAAGTCATCCAAAAGGATGTCTGGCACTCGTTTTACACTCAAAGGGACTTGAAGGAAGGGGATGAGTTGACAGGACCAGGAATGGAGGGGGAATTTGTCCAACTTTCTGGAGATATCTGTTAAAGACATGATTATATAATAGAGAAGTTTTAAGTGTTCATTATTAATTTACTCTGACGCCATCTTCAGTTATTCAAATGAATATTTTGGATAACTATTTCTCCGATTCGCGTTGATAATTGAGAATTTATAATTTTTTGTCGAAACCAACAGATTGGAGAACAATCATTAAAACACTCTCCTAATCATTCATAATCGTTCACTTTGTGTAATACCACTTTGATTTCACAAAATGAACGATGAATGATAAGGAGAGTCTTATATTACCATACCACAAATTTAACAATGCTTTTAATAAACCAAATATAAAAATCATTAATGTCATTGAAAAATGAAAAAACAAACCTATCCAACAAATTTATTATTTTTAACATTTGAAGTCACAAAAGTAGAAAAATTAAACAAAAAAAACAAATCTTTGACTACTTTAGGATGAAAAATACTTGAATATAAACAAAAGTTCTTCTTCGAGATACGAAAATGACTTTATAACCAATATGCACTACCAAACAATTCCAACAGAACTTTAAATATTTGTGAATCAAATCCTTCGATAACCTTCCTGCAGTTTTAAAAAAATATTCTTCAAACCGTAACAAACGATGGTGCATAGGGCACTGCATCATATAATCGCAGTGTTATCTTGATCTTTGACACAGTAAAGAAAGGTGTGATCAGCCCTCCGCTTCAGGTACCAGTCCAGGGTAATATTGAATAAATATTAGAGGGAAAACATCACATATATTTATTTGCCCCCCATGGGTATCGAACCCGGGACCACCAGAACGCTGGTCAAGCGTTTCGGGTACCAGGGTAATATTGAATAAACATAAGAGTGAAAAAATATCTCATAAACAAGTACATAAAATAAAAACGGTTTTACAATTTTCATAGAATTAACTCTTGATCATTTACCCATTACATTATTTTGTCTTTGTTTCATATTTTATTTTGACCCTGGACCTGAAGTGAAGGGCTGATCACCTTTCCTTCGTGTGTTAACGATTAAGATAACACTGCGTTTATATGATGCCGTGCCCTATGCACCATTGGGGTGCGGATAAGGGTTCGAATGATATCAAATAAGTCGAATCATTAAAAAAGTGTTTTTTTGTTGCATTGTACTAAAAAGTGATTGAATTCACTATGAAGTATTTCGGAACTGGACTATCCAAATCAAACCTCGATATTAGAACGTACCATAAGAGGGTGATTGCCTACCAAATACGAGGGTTTGTTGGGAGTGAAATAAGGGTCGCCACCACTAAGGTCATAGGTCGGGTACAATAGATTGAGGTTTACAATTTCATCATTTTTCACGAAAGCAAACGAACCGAACTCCTGAAACTTCCTGAAATAAAATAAGACGTCATTTTCCGTAAAAATAACCGTTTAAATAATTGTTTTCGATCATTTTTAACGATATCGCCAAAGACACTTTTTTATACATTCAACATTATTGACTTACCTTTAATTTTTATGCTATTTTTTTTATAACTGTACGCTTCCATAGTTTGCTCGTTAGCACAATTGGCTATCCATAGTTAGCCATGCTGGAGGTCCCAGGCTCATTTCCCGGAAGATCAAAATTAATTTAATTGCTAATTTTTTTACTATAATGTATATTCAATACATTATAGTCGTGACAAGACTAATACCTGAAGCGCAAGATTGATCGCCTTACCTTCATGTAAGTAAAGATCTAGATAACACTACTTCGATACGATGCAGTGCCCTTAGCACCATTGAGTGCTGATTCGGGTTAGAAGAGTTGAAACTTATCATTAAATCACCAAAAACTATTAGTATTTATTAATAAGGGGATAAATTACTAAATGTGTTTACCCACATTAAAATGCTTGCGTATCGAATTAATATCGATTGCAACGTAAATCTCATATGAAACTTATCAATTCATCCTCTTTCTCACATTAAGATACCAGCGAGAAATACAAAAATTAAAAACGAACTGAAAACATTGTACATGTTTTACCAAACTTATCAATCCGTCATAGATACCACATCAAAACGCCAGCGAAAAATGTAATAAATTAAAATATACCGAGTACATTGTAAATGTTTTACAAACCAAATACACAATTCTTTTTTTTAAACCCTCATCTGCATCCGATGGTGCATAGGGCACTGCATCATATAAACGCAGTATTATCTTGATCGTTAACACATGAGAGAAAGGTAAACAGCCCTCCACTTCAGGTACCAGTCCAGTGTAATATTGAATAAATATTT
The DNA here is from genome assembly GCF_059751285.1 of Brachycentrus maculatus. Taxonomy (NCBI): domain Eukaryota; kingdom Metazoa; phylum Arthropoda; class Insecta; order Trichoptera; family Brachycentridae; genus Brachycentrus; species Brachycentrus maculatus. Next base: position 45,016 of record NW_028281263.1, on the reverse strand, counting down.
GAGTGAAAAAATCACCTATATTTATTTGATCCCTCTTTGAGAAGCGAACCCGGGACCTCCAGAACGGTAGCCAACCATTACACTACGGAGGCGGACAATACACAAATAATAAAATTAAACCGAGTAGGTACGTTGGAAATGTTTTACAAACCAAATAGACAATTAATAAAATTAAACCGAGTACGTTGTAAATGTTTTACAAACCAAATACATAAATAATAAAATTAAAGCGAGTACGTTGTAAATGTTTTACAAAACCAAATACACAAATAATAAAATTAAACCGAGAACTTTGTAAAAGTTGTACCAAACTCACCAGCCCGCCCTTATCTTCGCATTAAAATACCTGTGCAATACACAAGAAACAAAAATATACCGACTTAATTTGTAAATGTGTTTCCGAACCCATTAAAATGCCCGAATGCTGCCAGATGTCAGGTTAAATCATTCAATCCTTAAATAAAAATAATATTTAAAAAATAACTGAAATTAATTTGAGTCATAAATTTCTCTTATTACGGGGCCATCTCGAGAGAGAAGCGATTCCCACGAAAGGAGGTAAGCTTCTATATATGGAAGTGCTATTTATTGGTGTATCGTTATTGAAGGGTCATCATATTTTCGACTTGTGCGATTATTATCACATCGGAATCACGTATTAATAATATGACCGGGCCGAAAATAATTTGAGAAGATAATCGATGATATAAAAATAACATACGGTTAACCGATTGATTTTTTTCGACGATGCTGTGCGTTTATGTAGCTGGTTCTAAATATTAATTAAAAAAATATTTTATTAGAATAATTAATGCACGTTGGCATATTTTTTTTTACCCTATCAGAATATGTTATAATTTAGGCAAATGTCGTGGCACTTTTAATATTTGCCATTTGTGAACTAGACAGCTGCAGTATATAAACAGAGTGATAAAACGGGCTCAAATGTGTATCATCACTGGTGGCAGCCACATGACGGATATCATATTTTGTTTTGTTCTTGTTTATTTTACTTTTTATTTTTATTTTTTTAGTTAGCTTATATTACATTTAATACAAACTTTTATTTACACAAGATTTCTGTTAACTGAACAAAAAAATACATAGGTTCAAATAAAGATTTTCATAACTAATTTTTATTTTATTTAGTAAAAAAGTTATTTAAAAACAAAATTAAATTATTCATTTTTCGCCACCTTAAATTCGTTTGTATACTCTTTCTTTTGTGTTTACAATTCGCTCACTGTTTTCAAGAACGTCATAAATAAAAAAAACTTGATTTTTCAGGAGAGCGTTTTTAAAGTTTAAAAATATAACACAATGTTTTAAAAATCAAGCCACTTATTGAACTTTTTACTGTGAAACAAATCTTTTTAGGTAAAACCTGAAGGTTTTTTCTCCATTTGAAAAATATTTAGTTTATTTAAAAAAAATAATAAAACAATACCTTTTCTTCAAAATGCAAAAACAACACTTTCTGCCCTGTAGCGGGTAAATATTAAGTTAAAAATATGCCTCTTTTGCTGGGATATAGTACATTTTCTGAGCATTCTGAAAACATGCACAACTGAAAATTGTCGATTTTTGATTTATGACGTTCTTGAAAGGAGTGAGCGAATTGTCAAATAAGATCGACAGACAACGCCATTTGCAAAAAATATAGCATCTTCTGATAGGGTGTTTAATTTTACGCCACCTGTATAACTTCAAAGGTTAATTCACTAGAATGCACTGCCTACCAAAGCACACAAATCACAATTAACACACTTTATGGAGTCGTACATATAATTACAAGATCTAAAACACAGAAATACATGAAACCATACCTAACATATGCCTTTTTTGGTCAAAAAAACTTTTATTATTATTATATAAACTTTTAACAACCTACTTCAAAATACAAATGGACACAGACACTTTCAAAATAATGCTAGCAAGAAAAACTGCTACCTAAAAATCAATTATTTGTTTCCTAGTATATTTTACAATCCGAAAAATGAACCTCACTTTATCATGTAGGTTTGTTACACAATGTCTAAAGTTACATTTTTTATTTTTTTATTTTTTTTATTTATTGACTTGGCGTTTAATTTTTAGAACTCCATTTTAATTTATGTATTAATTTTAAATCAAACACAGATTTTTTGAGTCTACTAAGTTGTATTTTATTGACGAAAAACACATAAAAAATTATATTGTGACAATTGTTTCGCCTTGTTAGGGCATTATCAAACGAATGTGAAGATCAAATGGACTACGGTCCTTAGCTATACAATTCTAAGTGACAGTTTAAACACGTGCAGCAGTAATTTATGGGAGACAACAGTAGCTAATGGGGGATGTAGGTATGTACCCTTATATTTGTTTTCTGGGAAAGGAAGAATTTCACATTCGTTTGATAATGCCCTAACAAGGCGAAACAATTGTCACAATATAATTTTTTATGTGTTTTTTGTTAATAAAATACAACTTAGTAGACTCAAAAAATCTGTGTTTGATTTAAAATTAATACATAAATCTAAAGTTACATTTTTCGACCATATATGGCGACTCTGAAGTTCGTATTGGACGATATGAAGAGTATTTGTTAGGTACTTATATATATATATATAAATATATATATATATATATATATATATATATATATATAAATATATATATATATATATTTATATATATATATATATATATATATATATATATATATATATATATATATATATATATATATATATATATATATATATATTTATATATATATATATATATATATATATATATATATATATATATATATATATATATATATATATATATATATATATATATATATCTTAACTTTTTCATTGTCGTTATGTTGGGATATTAATAATTAAATAAAAAATTGATTCGACATCAACATTTTGAAATAACATGATGATGTAAATATAAAAATAAAATACATGTAAAACACCACTCTTTTGAGTTTATTTATGTAAACGACTAGTTTCGAGAACATCTATAGTTCTCGAAACTTGTCATGTTTAAAATTGATATGAAGTGATATTTTCAGACTTATTGAAACCTTGAACATACTTATATAGGGTTATGACTTCATGGATAGTGTCGCCTTAATATTAATTTCTAGATTCAATTCTGAATTCTACCCCAATGACTGATGTTTAAAAAATGTAAACCGTTTAAGCTTACCGAAAAATAGTATTGATTTGAAATATGTATGTATGTTTGTACAACATAAAAAAATATTTATTTTTATTAAAAGAAAACCTTAATAAAAATTTTCACAAGAAAAATCTTTTCTAGCTAGCGTAACGTTCGTGGGCCGACTCTCTTAATATGCGTGAAAATTTTCTACAAAAAAACAATATTGATATATCACTTGACCCAATAAATAACGTTGTATCTAAATAATCATTAAGAAATTATATAATTCTCTTAGATGATCTTTTCCGTACGTTTTTATAGAAAAATGTAACATTATTTTAATTTTTTCATAAAGAGAAATATTGGTGTTTTTATTATTTACACAGATATTTCAATTTCATACTATTTATGTGAGCCTAGGTGGCTCATTATTAGAAATAGTTATCAAATTGTGGTAGAGTGGGTTCGAACCGAGGAACTCTGATTTACTCTGAGTTCACGACATTAACCACGGGACTACAACCCGACAAAAATAATGATATTTATCGTACGTTTTATTTTATGAAAACATTAAACTTACATACAATATTGTAATTTTCACTAACCACGCAGCACGTGTGTCCTTTAACAACTAAATTATAATTTCTACCAGTTTCGAAGCCAACACATTTTATCTTTAAACTTATTTATGATACCATTAATATGTCCTAATAATAATACAATAATAAAACCTTTATCCGCACCCCAATGGTGCATAGGGCACTGCGTCATATAAACGCAGTGTTATCTTGATCGTTTACACATGAAGGAAAGGTGATTAGCCCTCCGCTTCAGGTACCAGTCCAGGGTAAAATTGAATAAATATGACAGTGAAAAATCACTTATATTTATTTTACCCCCCTTGGGAATCGAACCCGGGACCTCCAGAGCGGTAGCCGAGCGTACTGACCATTACACTTACGGAGGCGGACAAGACAAGACGGAAAGGAGTATGTCCTAAGGAAAAAGATTTTCTTCCTTTGATTTAAAAGCCAGTGGACGGTATAATTAAATTTCATTAATCAAAAGTGTTATATTGTTTATTTTAAAATTAATTTGAAAAAAAAAACAATTCTTGAAATATCGATTCAAAACATTTATTTACTTCAAACGTGGGTCATTAACCTGTCTTTTGAAGTATTGTACAAATAAAGCTTAATCCAATCGAACATCGGAGAAATTAAACCAGTCAAATACTAAAATTGATTTCGTAAACCCTGAAATACTAAATCTCATCTTCTTTTGCATAAAAACGAAAGATGTTTATTCTCTAGCTGAGACACCTATAATAAAAACTATAAACTTCAAACTTCAAAGCTTTTTTCACCAATTTATACGCAATCTTTGACCAGGTGAGTTTAATTTTTCATTCTAACTGGATAGATACGCACTTTATGTCAATGTTTTGGTTGGCCCATCTGTTTTTATAACTCTGTAAAATACACGGGCAGTGACAAGTGACAGTAACTGTACCAATATACTGCTGGAATGCGTATTTTACATACTAAGTCGACCAGTTATGTCATAACGATGTATCAATTTAACAACAGCTCTTTGTACAGGATGGCGCAAAATTGATCACCCTATCGGAAGATGTAATGATTTTTGTAAATGGCGTCGCACGCTAATCATATTTGACATGTCGCTCACTCCTTTCAAGAACGTCATAAATCAAAAAACTTTATTTTTCAGGAGAACGTTTTTAAAGTTTTAAAAAACAATGTATAAAAAATTAAATATCAACCCACTTATTGAACTTTTTACTGTGCAACAGATCTTTTTAGGTAAAACCTAAAGGTTTTTTTCTCCATTTGAAAAATGTTTAGTACTTATATTTAAAAAAAAATAATCAAACAATACCTTTTCTTCAAAATGCAAAAACAACACTTTCTGCCCTGTAGCGGGTAAATATTAAGTTAAAATATGCCGCTTTTGCTGGGATATAGTACATTTTCTGGGCATTCCGAAAACATGCACAACTGAAAATTGACGATTTTTGATATATGACGTTGTTGAAAGGAGTGAGCGATGTGTAAACTAGACAACAGCAGTATACAAAAAATAATCAAAGTGATGCAAAATTAATCATCTAATATTGTTTTTAAATAACGTTTCTAATAAATACATTAATCGATTTTGTGTAATGGAGACCTTTATTTTGACTTTTTTTCTGATAAGTAAAAAATATAATATCGTATATATATTGATATGATATCGATATAGTGTTGATATACATTTGTGTCCGTTTTATCAATATTTTTGTATACTGTAGCTGTCTTTTTTACAAATGTCAAATTTTATTGACGTACGACACTACTTGCAAAAATTATTACATCTCCCGATTGGATGATTAATTTTGCACCACCCTGTATTACAAATCACTGGTTTTTGTAATTTAATATTTAAAAAGTATAATACTTACTTAAATTTAAATAATTCTTAATAACATACTGGTTATAAATATGATCATAACTAATTAATAATTAATGCAAGACGTAAATTTGGTCTGACACTAAGATTATAATTAAAATCAATAAAATAATTGGTATGTGTCATTAGTTACATGTAAAATATATGACGGATGACATTTGTATGTAAATGAGACCTAACATGAGAATAAATGGGATCGTGACTGGAAGTTAATATCAACAAAATGTAACCAAAAGGTCATGGTAAGGAATAACGAAAGGTTGTTTTTGTAATACAGTGGAACCTCTCATAACGAGCACCTTTGATAACGGGTTATTCGCATAGCAAGCAAAAAAATGTGTAAATTTTCTCCCCTAACGAGCGACATTTCACATAAAGAGTTACAGAGAAATGGCAAGATCCTTTTTCATGATATTCACTCGTAACCCGAGACTTTCGAGCTAGTGAAAACAAAAATGTTTTGCTTAACGAGTAAGATTTTGAAACGAATTATGCTCGTTATGAGAGGTTATATTTTAAATTATAGAAATTTAAAAAATAACAAAATTAGACGAAGAAAAACGTGCCAAAACTTTATATAATAGATGCCAACAAGTGTAAAATCTTTGATTGAGCCCAAATGAGATCATATTAAATACTAATTTGTGATATAACCAATAAAAAATAGATTTTACAAAACTTTTTACGAAAATACAAAAAAAAAGTTTTGTTTCAATTAATCTGTTTGATACTGTATATCTTGATCATATTGTGAACCAAACAGTCGCCATGGTTATTCCTCGAAAAACATCGATAGTAAAACCAAAGAATTCACGGATGCTACAGCAAGATGAGGTGAGAGTATTATTTGAACTCATCAGAAGATTGCCTTGCGATTAAAGTCATACTAACTTGTTTAAAGAATATTGTTTTAAAATTAAATGTTAGGGAATCAGAAACTTTTTAAGAAATAAAAACAACACAGACACATATAATGAATGAAACCAACTTAAAATCGCGTTATTTCGCAGATCCTACAAAATTCGCTGGCCATATAAATACAGGCATATCACATTTATATACCGATACTTTTATTTTTTTCGATAAACCTCTGTCAGTGGCTGAACCAAGCGAGATATTTTTTGCCCGACCGTAAGCATCCCGAATGAATTTGTGTGATCGGTGCGGAGTGACGGGGGGTGAAAGGGAAGATAGGGGTGCGGGTGGACGCGAGAGGGAGGGAGAGGGCGAAGACTGATTTATATCTTCACCCGGTGATTCCACCTAAACTTCTGATTGCCCACTTCCCCCATATAGCCAATAATAAGGACAGAATGGTCGAAAAAATGACAGAGCTTTTTCGAGCTTTTTGATATTTTTATTGTTTTCCGTATTTGTAACTAAATGTATGCAACGTTATAAATATTGACTAACACGTGAATGCTGCTCGCTTTTTACACTGTGTGCTTTATATTGAGGATCAAACAACTCGCCGACATGATTACCAGCATCCGGTAATGAAAGAAATAGAGAAGGGGTGTGAGTCATTAACGAATATTTAGTTTTTTATTAGTTACGCAATACATGTTTTATATTTGTATAAATTTATTACATATTATTGATTAACCCTGTCACGTAAAAATTTATCTTTTATATTTGAAGAATATCGCAGCTTAACGCTATTACTTTTCGCGGAAATTTCATTAAATATATTGTTATTTATTCATCTCGTTTCTCTTTATGTATTTTTGTAACTTCCATTTTTTGTAATATTAAAACTTACTGTAAAGGTGGGGACTGACCGGAGCGTTTCGTCGTAACATCGCTCGCGGCGAGCATCCGACTATGGATGGAGCACTCGGTTCGCTGTACTGACTATACGAATGCTCGCATCGTAACGTATTACATTACGACAAAATGACTCCGGTCACTCCCCACAATATATATATATATATATATAATATATATATATATATATATATATATATATATATACATATATATATATATATATATATATATATATATATATATATATATATATACATATATATATATATATATATATATATATATATATATATATATATATATATATATATATATATATATTTATATATATATATATATACATATATATATTTATATATATATATATATATATATATATATATATATATATATATATATATATATATATATATATATATATATATATATATATATATATATATATATATATATATATATATATATATATATATATATATATATATATGAAAAAATGATTTTTCAATTCTAAATATTGATGTTCAACTAATTCAAGAAAAAAAACATTATAAATAAAAAAAATGCACAACTCTTTACATACTATAATTTTTATTTGAAGCACTAAATTTGTGATTTTCCTTTTTATAATTAAAATGTAACTTTGTTTTAAAATCACTAAAAATATTTTATTATAACTTAATTATAATGTCTACCGGTTTCGACGCTAACCGCTTCTTTATCAAGACTGATTAATAATAATAATAGTATTAATCAGTCTTGATAAAGAAGCGGTTACCTTTGAAACCGGTAGACATTGTGATTAAGTTATAATAAAATATTTATAGTGATCTTAAAACAATGTTACATTTTAATTATGCTTACATAATAATAAAACCCTTACTGCACCCCAATGGTGCATAGGGCACTGCTTCATATAAACGCAGTGTTATCTCGATCGTTTACACATGAAGGAAAGGTGATCAGCCCTCCACTTCAGGTACCAGTCCAGTGTAATATTGAATAAATATTAAAGTGAAAAAATAAAATTATCCTTACATACTGTTCAAAATGTATATGATACGTTTATTTATCGTGACATCAGATCCGGTATTTCTTGCTAGAGTACTGCTGATATATGATATGATATATGATATATGATAAGCTGATATATCGGATTTCGTTAGTCAAAGGGTTAATCCTTTTATTGAATTTAACAATTAAAATAAATCGATTTCAAATGATCACTTGAGATAAAAATCACCCTTCTAAAAATTAATATTTTTTTGAAATATCAAGGCAAAAGGAAAAAAAACAGATGAAGATTTTAAATGAATAATCACGACACACAATTTTGGTTCATATTTTCGCAAATATGATGGCCACTCTGTAGATTAAGAAGCAATAAACATGTTTGAAGAGTTGTATGAAACTGTCGCTTGGGAAAACGGATGTTTTGACGATACGGAGACTTTCTAAGGAAAAACTGTGACAGCATGTAAATATTGCGTCCGTGAAAAGAGAAGATACTTCAATTTTCCCAATACCACATAACAGGAAATATCCATGCAATAAAAAAGGTACTTATTTATACATATTATACAGGGTGGCGAAATGGGTATAGACGACTTTGAGAGTATTATTATTGATAAAAATAATAAAAAAAATAACAATGTTCCATAATTTATTTTGCGCCATTTTCGTAAAATACTACCTCAAGGGTGCTTATAATACTAATGAAACGACTGTTTACGTTTTATATTAATCAAAGTATGATTATTACGTGACTTTGTTGTATGTAAAAAAAATTCTTCTTCTTCTTCGAACCGTTATCCACACCCCAATGGTGCATAGGGCACTGCATATAAACGCTGTGTTATCTTGATCGTTAAAACATGAAGGAAAGGTGATCAGCCCTTCGCTTCAGGTACCAGTCCAGGGTGATATTGAATAAATATTTGAGTGAAAAGATCACTTGTATTTATTTGACCCCCCTGGGAATCGAACCCGGGACCTCCAGAATGGTAGCCGAGCGTGCTGACCATTACACTATGGAGGCATCATACTTTGATTATTATACTACCCACCTCCGCAATTCATTTGTGAACGGCTCTTGGGTATTAGATCATGGTGATAGATTGTACACACTGGTTAGTATTAACTTACATCCCCCGCTGACGGTGATAGAGATTTTGAAAGCAATTAGAGTATTTTCATATTATTTTTCAACATCTCAACATAGATGAAGAAGAATATGGAAGTTTGGGTATTTACGGGGCTTATACAATCACTTTAAGTGATCACTTTACACACGTGTAATATTCACTAATTTTACCCATGATTGACAACCACACTACTCAAATTCTTAATTGCCTGAATTTAAAAATCTTAAAATTTAAATTCGTATATGTCCAGACTTCCATATTTTTCTTTTGAGATGTCAATAAATAACATGAAAAATAACTCCTATAATCGGAGATAGTCCAAATTTGTGAACAAGTATGTGGACACACTCAAAATGTTGTTCATATGTATTTTTATAAACTTTGACATAGAAAATTTTGCACGATTGATAAAATACCGATTAAGATTTAAAAAATACAAGAAAAGTTATTTTTTTAACGGACGGGTTCGAATATAAAGAAAATTTTCTTTACCGGACCAGGGAATGTGTCGGAAGCTTTCAAAGTTCCTTTCCACAAATTGACGTAAATTATTCTGAATAAATGTAAATAATTGTTTATCGCGCTGAAAATGTCACGTTTTACAATCTCACATTTTGCGTAGTGAGTGTATGAAGACATTGCGTTGTTTTCAGTCGATTTGACTCGACAAATGATTTTATTTAGGTCAAAGAACTCATTTTCTCGGAATTTCCCAACTACCCTAGATTCCTAGCACTAGCCACTAACTAGCGGAGGGGTGTTCAACCTTTTCTTCAACAATAAATAACTCATATCGCTCACTCCTTTCAACAACGTCATATATTATATAAAAAACTTTATTTTTCAGGAGATCGTTTTAAAAGTTTGAGAATATAATAAAATGTATTAAAAATAAATATAAAGCCACTTATTGAACTTTTTACTGTGCAACAGATCTTTTTAGGTAAAACGTGAAGGTTTTTTCTCCATTTGAAAAATATTTAGTTTATTTTAAAAAAATAACTAAAAAATACCTTTTCTTCAAAATGCAAAAACAACACTTTCTGTCCTGTAGCGGGTAAATATTAAGTTTAAAATATGCCGCTTTTGCTGGGATATAGTACATTTTCTGAGCATCCCGAAAACATGCACAACTGAAAATTGACGATTTTTGATATATGACGTTGTTGAAATGAGTGAGTGATATTTGACACATCAACATAGGTGAAGAAGAAAATTGATGTCTGCACATTCACATGGCTTACACCTTGTCGTTGGTTAGTTTAAGTGATCACTCTATACGCGTGTCATATTCTCCATTCTACCCATGATTGACAACCATGGTAATCGAACATTCGGAAGTAAGATTTATGGTTATTTGCGAACCACTGCTTTGGCGACATCTTTGTTAGAAATAAGCAAGTTTCTTAATTGCACATACCATCTTGATATAAATCACACACTGGATTGAAATTCTGCATCGAGGCTGAGCTGTACATTATCGATAAAATTGAGAAAGGTGTGTTGGTGGGATGGTTTGGCTTTGTAGAACGAATGAGTGAACCAATGAAACAAATAAAGAAGTTAAATGTTGTTGAAAATATAAGCATAGGAAAAATGAGGCAAACTTGACCTTACCAAGTTCTTCAAACACTTAAAAGTAGTCACGTCAAGAGTCGGAATAAAATCCTCTAACCACTCTCATTGATTCCTCTCCTCTCCTTTGCCTTCCAGCATATTACATTTTATACCATACCCTCTCCTTTTTACTCTCACCTCTCCCTTAAACCCACACATACACATACACAAAAATACACTCACACACACCCACTCTCATTTATCTTTATTTTTTTACACCTCATTAAAGAAGCAGAAGAATACGGAAGCCTGGGCATCTTCATCTTTGATGAGATGTCAAAATAATAGTATGAAAAATCCTCCTATAATTGGAGATAATCCAGATTTGTTAACAAGTATTTGGACACACTCAAAATGTTGTCTCTTTTCTTTGTTTATCTCTTTATTTTCAAAAGTGATTAAAATATAAATGTGGAATTATTTAATTGGCTTTAAAATTGTCAGAGTAGTGTTTTTTTTTAATATTTATTAATCTACATCTGTATAATTCCAAATACATGTATATTTTAAATAATTAAAAATTATCGTCGAGTACGAACGAAGAGATGCACCAACGTGTAAGAGACGAAGATATTCTGGAAAGATAGATTGGTGTGGTATTCTATTCTCTCTGCCTACCACTAGTTAAATTATGTATCTAGTACCACAGGTTTTGTACTCATGCAACAGCCACTAGCCACCCTCCTCCCCGCTCCATTTGTACTAATTATATTCTCAATTTTTCTTGTTCCGCTCTCAGATAAATGACGTCCAGAAATACATCCGGTCATTAGAGCCATCTCCACATTGCTCATCCATCTAATAATGATGTGTTTATATGCTCGAGGAAGCGTATCGAATATCATTCGCACAATGTAACGGATTCGCAAACAATGGAAATTACGCTTTCTTCAATGTAACTCATACATTTATAAAATTGATTTTCCGCACAGTTTTTCTATATATATATATATATATATAGTTTATATATAAATATATATATATATATATATATATATATATATATATATATATATATATATATATATATATATATATATATATATATATATATATATATATATATATATATATATATATATATATATATATATATATATATATATATATATATATATATATATATATATATATATATATATATATATATATATATATATATATATATATATATATATATATATATATATATTTATATATTTATATATTTATATATGCATATTATATACATTTTTTACAAAAATGTGATTATTGACTATTTGACTTACTAGCTTAATATTGCCCTAAAAAAATCCCAAAGGTTTTTAAACATAGAAGTATAAAATGTTGACTTATTAAAAATGACTTACTGCATTGATGTTTATTTTCTTGCCAAGCAAAAGTGACTTACATGGCCCTCCTGAACATTTTACGCTTTGTTAGTTGGTCACATCCTCCTGTACGACTACGATAAATTTATATATGAACAAATATATTTTTACAAATTCTGGATTTTGATCCTAATAGATTAAATGAAGAAGGTTTAAAAAATTCGATGGTTAAAAAATGTTACTCTTATTTCAACTAAAGAAGTCAACGATGAAGTAAAAATATGACATGTGAAATTTGAGTAGTGCGGTTGTTGTCAATCGTGAGTCGAATAGAGAATATTACTACGTATGTGAACTGATCACTTAAACCAACCAATAACAGATCATAAGCCCTGTAAATGAATAAGTTTCAATTTTATTTTTTTATTTTTTTTTCATATCACAATAAATTTTAATCATAAGTAGAAAATTATATTAAAACAAAAAAAGATCCTACAAAGGCCTGACCTGTGTGTGGGTATATATTTTCTTTAAGACAAAAAAAAGGCCAGTGGAAAAAATACAGTAGATATCAGAAATATAAAAAAACATAAAAAATGCCAATAAAAACTACAAATATTTGATTTAAACAGAAAAAAAAAAATCAAAAAGATGAAATTGAAAAAAAGATAACAAATAAGTATGAACATGTTCTTCTTCATCATTGTTGCAAAATCAATAAAAATGTAGATCATTTCATATCGACGGCCCCTACGTAAAATACTCTATCTGCAAATCTGGTACTTTACAGGAGAGATTTTTTTAAAGTATTCTTTTCTATAAATTAACGGTATTATCTGAAATTATCAACCAGTATTATTAAACATATTAAAATAATGTATTAAATCGTTTTAAAACTTTATGCTTTGTCAAAATTAAGTAGTTAGCGTTTTAGGAGTTCAGTTCATTTCGAAAATTCGACGTAGATAGCGTCTTATACGCCTGAAAACTAGGCGTTATTTACTTTATATATTTTTTTGTTCGTTTATATTTGTAGATAACATACACCAAATATCTCAAAATTGACAAAAATGTAGTTAGAGCACTTCACGTAGGGCACGTCGATATGATGGGAAAGGCGTTCACTTGCGTTATTTCTTTTAAGAGAGAAAATCTTGGCTACGAATAAAAACTTTCTTTTCGACGATCAAAATTAACTGCTCTGAGACCCAATATAGAGCAATGCATTTAGCTGAAATGTTTTATTGTATGGATATCACTAAGCGTCATAAATAACATCGTGCATAATGTCCTAATAAATATTTTCTACGTCGGATACACCATATTCCGCAGCTCGCCGAATAAAAACATAGAATGAATTCATATAAAAGTGCACACCATAAATGTGTCGCCTACTTTCAAAATCCGCCAGATCCGTGTAAGTCGATTTTGCAAAAATTGCAAAATTCTCCGGGTGACATTTATGTTTAGTGTAATGGTCAGCACGCTCGGCTACTGTACTGGATGTCCCGGGTTCGATTCCCAGGGGGGTAAAATAAATATAATATTTAAATAAAGTAATTTTTTCACACTTATATTTATTCCATATTACCTTGGACTGGCACCGGAAGCGGAGGGCTGATCACCTCTCCTTCATGTGTTAACGATCAAGATAACACTGCGTTTATATGATGCAGTGCCCTACGCACCACTGGGTGCGGATAATGGTTTTGAATGAACATTTATGTTTAAAAGATTTGTCTGTCTTTAGATAAAATATTATGAAATAGAGAATTTTCCCATTTTTTAAGAAAATTATTCTGTATAAAAAAAAACACGAGACACAAACCGATAGTGACGTCATCTTAATTTTTGACCTTTCCCCGCTCTCTGATTGGCCGATATGGGTCAGAAAGCAAGTTCCATGAAAATAGCGGAATTTGAAATACACCGCTGTTTTTAAGTATTTTTAGCAGAGTTTTTAAATATTTTAAACAACAAAGCCCGCAATTAGAATTCCGATAGAGTATTTATTTTAAAATCTTATAAAATTGGACGTGGCGGATTTTGAAAGTAGGCGACACAAATAATAAATCTGTAAAATATTTTATTTCTGAAACTCTACCTTTTGTCAGATTGTATGAAATAGGAAGTTGTAAATATTCAAAGAAAAAGAAATTTATCATTTAGAAGGCTGTCTGCAAAATATAAATACATCTGCAACGTTTTGAGAGTGTCAAAATACTTGTTCACAAATCTGTATGATCATACAAAATTATTATTTACATTATTTTTAGACATCTCAACACGGACGTAGAAGAATATGGAAGTCTGGACATTTACAGGTCCACGAGTTTAATCAATATCTAGATGTTTAAAAAATTTAAATAGTATGGTTGTCATTTATGGGTGGGATTGATGATCTTCTTCTTCATTCTTCAAACCCTCATCCACACCCAACGGAGCATAGGGCATTGCATCATATAATAATAATAATAAAAACCCTCATCCACCCCAATGGTGCATAGGGCACTGTGTCATATAAACGCAGTGTTATCTTGATCGTTTACACATGAAGGAAGGGTGATCAGCCCTCCGCTTCAGGTACCAGTCCATGGTAATATTGAATAAATATTACGGTGAAAAAATCAATTATATTTATTTTATCCCCCTTGGGAATCGAACCCGAGACCTCCCGGGAGCGTGCTGACCATTACACTACGGAGGCGGAGGCATCATACATATAAACGCAGTGTTATATATATAGTTAACACATGAATGAAAGGGGATCAGCATTCCGCTTCTGGTACTAGTCCAGGGTAATATTGAATAAAAATTAGAGTGAAAACGTCACTTATATTTATTTGAACCCCCCTCCTTTGGGAATCGAACCCGGGACGATACCCTCCAGTACGGTAGCCGACCATTACACTGCCTAGGCAGACAAATGTAACACTTAACCAAGCCTATGACGATAGTAAGCCCTGGAAATATCCGAGCTTCCAAATTCTTCTTCATATGCCATTTCGCTCACTCCTTTTTAAAGTTTTTTTTTATATAGAATGGCGTTGCACATGAAATACACTGCATTTGTCAATGTCAAGTTAACTGAATTCTTAATTATAAATTATGATAGACTTATTATTAAACTATAAATTTATTCCATTTGATTTAAAAAAAACAACTAAAAGTCTGTACATAATTGGGTGCCTGCTCGCCAGGATGAGATGGGTATCTGTAGGGAGGGGAATAAGCGGGGCCAGAGTTTTAAAAAAATTTGGCATTTGGTCATTTATTGGGCAAACAAAGAATATGTGGTTAAGGTCTTCCTCTTCAAAACGACACTCGCAAATGGGGGAGTCAAAGACACCAATCCTCGCAAGGTGCTTTTTAAAGTTTAAGAATATAATAAAATGTATTAAAAATAAATACTAAGCCACTCATTGAAATTTTTACTGTGCAACAGATCATTTTAGGTAAAACCTGAATGTTTTTTCTCCATTTGAAAAATATTTAAATAAAATAATTAAAATGTACCTTTTCTTCAAAATGCAAAAATAACACTTTCTGCCCTGTAGCGGGTAAATATTAAGTTAGAAACATGGCACTTTTGCTGGGATGTAGTACATTTTCTGGGCATTTCGAAAACATGCTCAACTGAAAATTGACGATTTTTGATATTTGACGTTGTCGAAAGGAGTGAGCGATATGTTGAGTTGTCAAAAAATAATATATGTTATAAACCCTTATTCTATATTATATATTTTATTTAGTATGTAGTTTCACACCTACATTCATTATCCATAAAGTCATTGATTTACGAAAGTGAGTATAAAAGAGTGATTTATGAATAATGGAGGCGGTACATCTGAAATTGATCGCATCATTCGGCCATGTCATATTTGATTGCACCGCAAAAATAATTTACTTTTCATATATATAAAATAATAAAACCCTTATCCGCACCTCAATGGTGCATAGGGCACTGCTTCATATAAACACAATGTTAACTTGATCGTTTACACCTGAAGGAAAGGTGATCAGCCCTCCACTTCAGGTACCAGTCCAGGGTAATATTGAATAAATATCACAGAGAAAAAAAATCACTTATATTTATTTGACCCCCCCTGGGAATCGAACCCGGGACCTCCAGAATGGCAGCCGAGCGTGCTGACCATTACACTACAGAGGCGGACAAAATGTAATATTTTCATATAATATTATAAATATGGTATGTATTTTTAAATGTGCCCTCGGCACGGTAAAACTCAGTCAAAACTTGTTATTTTAAATTGTTTATTTATTTGTTATCATATGCACGATTACAAATGAATAAAAAAAAATTAAACTTATAACCCTTTCATTTTTATCTTCTTCGTATTTTTATCGCCTTGTTGTGTGACATAAAATTGAATTCAAAATAAGAGAAAGGAGAAAAATTCACTTTTTTTCTTCCATTTCTTCGGCATATCTCTCTCTCTGCCAAATATCGCGGTTTCTGCGGCATCCCAAAAATGTTGCGTTCGCGTGTTTGAAATATGTTTCGCATTGTTTATGCGTTTCCCGGATACATTTGGCGGGGATTTAAACCGGGAATTTGAAACACGTGACTCGCGATGTCCTAATACAAATCTCATCGCTTTGAGGCCGATCCCTGTCAAAGGGGAAAATCCATTTTAAAAGATTTGCGAAGGGGATATTTCGGGATGAATACGCGGCGGATTGGGCTAATGTTTTTTTTTATGTTTTCTGTGCCAACATTGAGAACTCATTCGTTACAATAATGTTTGGTTTGTAACTTTATATAAAATGTTAAGTAATTTTATTTTAGTTCGTTCCAAATGGTCGATTATGTACGAGTATACAAGTAGCAATATTTTGAGTGTGCTAAAATTTTTGTTGGCGAATTCTGAGTATGTCTACACTTCATACTATATATATTTTGATTAATTGATTCGGCAGTCACTTTGTGGTAAAATCTATCCATTTTTAATTAATGTTTTACCTAGTAAATACTTACCACTATTTCTTAAAATCTGTAATCTATAAGAAATAGTGGTATTTACTGAGTAAAACATTAATTAAAAATGGCTACTATTAATATTAAAAAATAATTTTAAAAAATGTATTTTGTAGTTAGTTTCTCACTAACAAACTAACCATCACGCCGCTTCCCCAAAGGAGTAGGAAGAGAGACTAGAATAAAACACCAATATGTATTTACACCCAATCTTCGCCTCTTCCACATTCATACATCTGCTCATATATACCCGTCGATTAATCTGACTCTTAACCTGGTCACTTTAAATTATGTATTTGAAATACTTGATCATACCAAGTTTTCTACGTTTTAATTAGCAAAAATTAATATTATTTTATGACATTTCAACATAGATGAAGAATAATATGGAAGTCTGGGCATTTATGGGGCTTACGAAAGTCATAGGCAGGTTTAAGTAATCACTTTACACACGTGTAACATTCACTAATCCTACCCATGATTGACAGCCATACTACTCAAATTCTTGAAACTTCTATATATACTGTTCAAATTCGAAATATAAATCATGTAAAAAATATTTTGTATATTAAAAGCATTGTTGACTTTGTGGTATGTAACACATTATCATTCATCGCTCGGTTTGTGTAAAAATGGTATTACACAAAATGAACGATGAATGATAAGGAGAGTGTTAATATGAAAAATAACTCCTATGAGTGCTTGTGCACTTCACGGAATTTTACTCTCCGGCAGTCCGGTTAGCATGAAAAAACAATTAATTGCCTTGTGCACTTATCTGTTTTTTTCCGGATCGATGCGCTCAATCGGTAGGCGTGAACTCGATAACGCTAAATTGTCGTAGTCGCTTTTATTTGAAAAAACCGGACAGCTGGACAGTAAAATTCCGTGTAGTGCACAAGCGCCCTATTTGGAGATAATCCGGATTTGTGAGCAAGTATTTGGACACACTCGGAATATTGTATCAAAAAGTTCAATGTCTGACAACTGGCAATGAAATTGGATAATCGAATGTCATTGCCATTCGAGTAATCAAAGATGGCGGTCATTATTATTACAAGAAAGGCCCTTAATCGCAGGCCTCGTCTTCCGTTCGCCGTCTAAATTCGATAATTTATCCCACAATCTGTTGACTACACCCTTTTCATGTATCATTTTGCCGCCATTATGTAAATTTATGTGTCAGCGACGTTGAATTTATGACCGGTGTTGCCCTTCGAACAATAAATTTTCTAGGAATAATATGGTAATCAAAATCGGGAAAAACGCGCGGAAAACCTACACCTTTCTACGATCTTCTATTTTATCTCTCTCTTGTATTATAGCGCTGCCTAGCGGTGATTCCTCTAACTAAAGATTTTTAGCCAAGACGCACACCTAATATCGAATCTATTGATCGAGCTTTAGAAACTGATCGATAGATGGGAGACAATATACTTATATCAAGTCCTAACTTCGAATCTTTTAAGATAAATTTTACATTACCAACTGCTGAGATTACCATGACTTGAGAAAACCACAACTTAAGATGTGTTAAAATTCATCAGCAAATCACTTTCCTTGCACATATTATATACCTTTGACACCAGCGCCTGCAGGTCTTCTCTACTATCGGCTAGAAGTACGGCATCGTAAGCATACAAAAGACAAAAGACACTCAAATTAAAAGTTGAATGATAAGAAGAGTGTTAAATTACCATACCACAAAGTTAACAATGCTCTTAATTTACAAAACAGGTGGTCAAATTGTTCATTCTAGCTTAAACATTTAAATCTTTCAATTCTTTAATGCAATTATCCATGTATAGGTTAAACAGCCAAGGCGACATTACACATCCCTGTTCTTCACCTTTAGAGATGCCGAAACCAAGATCAAAATGAGCCAATTACCCTTATACATGCAGTACTATCCTTGTACAAGGCTGCAATGCTTTGGATAAGGAATTAGTAATAAATATAGAACTAGCTGTAATCAGTTCTCAATCATATTTTTCTTTGCCCTCCCCAAACTTGGAGTACACGACTTCACCTTTTTTTCATGAAGTTATCGTTCAAGTTAATACTGCATCAAGCCGATACTGTATTCTGCCTAGCATGGGTGGAAATGTACAACTTATAAAGTGATAAAAATAATTATTATAAATTTGGATAATTTAAATAGCGCCATCTTTGTTAAATACTATCTTTGTGGTTAAATTGGATAAAAGAAGATAGAAGAAATGATTTAGCAAACAAATGCGTTTTTATTTGTTTTCTAAAGATAATCTCACTCTCACTATTTCTGACTACTGTTGGAAGAGCATTCTAACCCACTGGTCCCGCAACAGCATAGACACGCTCGCCAAATTAAGTGCCCTGGGTGCGAGCTAGGGAACCCATAGCAGTTGTTGTAGACGTCTATCTATTTGTCTGGAATACACAGCTGTTTTTGATACTCTGGACCCATATTATGCTTTGATTTATACATGAGCAGACAGAGTTTACACTCATCCCTTTCTATTCTGTTTCGGTGAAGTAATGGGGTGATGTGACTGAATAAAGAACCTTGCATAATACTCGACACGCCTACATAATATTTGAATGATGGATCATTAAACGTTCAACAGTAACGAAGCAAATAAATAAAAGTCAGCCTTAATTAGTCCTGTCAATTTCCAATTACAAACTACGTTCTACGTGCTATAGAACTCGCCTGGTTAGTACGTATAGTTAGTGCCTGTAACAAGGGTCTACTGAATATTTATTACGTGATAAAACGTCCATCATTCTACTGAAGTATAAGGTGTCAGAAAAAATACGTACTTAAACTTAACTTTTTTTTTTTTATAAATTATATTTTTCCATCTTATAATATCTATTGTATTCTTGCCAGTGTCATTTACTATGACCTAAAATATAATGTTTACCCACACACAGATTTTTTTTGTATTCATACTAAAAAAATGTACTTCTATTTGTAATATGTAATGAAATTCAAAAGAATTTAAAATAATTTAAAAAAAACGTCAAAATATGTGGAAAACAGTTTGAATAAGTATTAGTATGAATGTGAACTTTTAATATTACAAAAACAATTCAGAAAAAAACTAATAGTTGAAAGTGTAACAGGTGCCGTGGCGTAGTTGGGTAGACGCGCGACTGCGAAACTGGCATCGCGGGTTTGATTCCAGCCAATTGCGAAATAATTCCAAGAAAGATTTATTTTTAATTGTGAGTGGGTTTCTCTTTATGCCCGCCGACTATTCTAACTCCTGACCTAATCACTTTCAATTATTTGAAATACTTGATCAGGCCAAGTTTCGCGCGGTCTTCTTCAGCTTCTATAAGGAACCATATTCGCAAACACTCTCACTGTCATTATTTGTTATTTGTTAGCAATAATTCACGTTTCAGGACGGAGACTATTTTTACGTAGCTACTATTTGTGACACACCGTATTAAAACGTAATCCTCGTGAAAAAGATAGGCATTGCTGTTGACAGGATCATGGTGTTTGATTGATGGAGGAATATATTAATATTATAATACGGTATTAAAATATACAAGTATAGATTTTTGTACAAGGAAATAAGGTCTCTGCATCTCGAGAGATGTGTCAATCTTTTTTTTTTGGCTAAATGAAAAATAAAAAAAATAAAACACACTTTTTTTTACATGTACAAATAATTTCGCAATGCTTGTTCACAATTTCACAATATTTTAGAAGCTGTCAAGAAATGCATGACGCTAGCCGCCATGAGCGAAGTTTAGTATTGTATGTGTCATCGTTACATTCAGTAGATGTCTCTGCCATCATGGTTAAAAAGACTATAGCAAGAAAACCAAATAGCAATTTTATACAAAAAGTTTTGTTGCACATGAATTTTTAAAACAAACACCGTTGTTACACCTGTGTTTTGAAAAACTATATGTATTACAAATACGCGCATATGCGAATGCAAGATTTAAGATTTTGAACAAACTAGTATTTACATTTTTATTAAAACAGATGAATGAAACTTACCCACAAGGTGGCTTGGTGGGTCTCTGCAAAAAAATTAAATATGTTTAAAATTGTCATTTAAATAAATGTAAAAAATATATAAATTTAAACACATATAAATATGCACTAATTGATTGTTTTTTCGTTTATTGCAGGTAATTATCACCCATTTTATAAAATAAAACAGAAAATATGTACCCCACGCCGGATTTGATATTCAGGTGAGTGATTTTTTTGTTGGTTTCATTTTTTTTATTCATACTAATGGTGCATATAATGAAATAATAACTATACAGTTTATACTTTTCTACTTCATAGTTACTTGGACGTTATTTAAACACATTCAAAGGGCGCTTCTGTAATACACGGAATTTTGCTAGCATGAAAAAACAGATGATTCGCTTGTGCTTTTATCCGTCTTTATTCGGATCGGTGCGTGAACACGTTGCGCGTAAATTCGATCACGCTAAACTGTCATAGTTGCCTTTATTAAAAAAAAATGGGACTGCCGGACGGTAAAAATCCGTGTAGTGCACAAGCGCTCAAAGAGGATTTAAAGGGTGGGAAAATTCAATATTAGCCAGGCAGGCGATCTCCGGAAAACATAAAAAAATGACAAGCGGTCTGCGGGGCAAAAAAAACCATAACCAATGGATTAGGGAAATAAAGTCGCTAAGATAAATTATGATAATGATGGCTGTTAGAAGAAGTCTCAGCATCGCAGGGCTTACGACCTGGCATTTGGCTGGCTTAAGCGATCACATTATACACTTGTGTAACGTTCATAGCAACTTGAAACAATTATAATATTAATAAACAAGGCTTTTTTCCTTGGAACGCGGCGGAATGGCGTTTTGGCACCTTTTTTCACGGATATATATTTTTTTAAATTTCAGAATCAATTAGACGAAAGAAAGTTTGCGCTTACGTATGTATAATCTATATTTATATAATTCGTCGAAAAAGTTATAAAATTAATATCACATATATATTATAAAAGTATTATCGATAAAATTAAGAAAGGTATGTTGAGATGGTTTGGACATGTAGAACGAATGAGTGAGGAAAGAACGGTAAAACAAATGTATGAGGTGAATGTTATCGGGAAAAGAAGCAGAGGAAGACCGAGAAAAACATGGCACGATCAGGTATGCCAAATACTTAAAAGTGGTCAGGTTAGGAGTCGTAACAATCGAATCGAAGAGGCGAAGAATGTTTGCAAGGACAGAGTGGTGTGGCACTCTATTCTCTCTGCCTACCCCTGCGGGGAAGCGGCGTGATGGTTAGTTAGTTCGTTAGTTATAAAATATGGTTTTTTCATAAATATTTCAATGATATTTGAACATATTTTTTTAGTGAAAAGCTTAACATGAGCTTCCGGGGCCTGCTTTGTTCTTTTTTTTTTTTTAGTTAGCATATATTACATAATAAATACAAACTTTTTATATACATATATTTACAACATTTTGAGTGTGTCCAAATACTTGTTCACAAAATCTGGATTATCTCCAATTACAGGAGTTATTTTCATATTATTTTTTGACATCTCATCAAAGATGAAGAAGAATAAGCCCCGTTAATGCCAAGACTTCCATATTCTTCTTCATCTTTGATGAGATGTCAAAAAATAATACATATATATACATATATGTGTATACACATCTTACAGTAAACAAAACATTTTTTAAAAAATTCTTTCAGACTCTTTTCATTCTTCATACATTCAGGCATCTCACTATACATTTCCATTATAGGAATAATTATTATTTTAAAAATGAGTTCTGCACTATTTTTATTAATCTTATTCCTTAATCTACTAAGAAAGATTTTTTTAAGAAAAGCACTAATAAATAATGTTTACAGGCTGTGAGAATTTAAACCTTTCGTATTTTATGTACTGTATTTAAAATGACGTGTCGTGGATTGGTTGACAGGATTGCATCTCGATTGGCCAATTTGAAAATCCGTTCTAGAAATATCTTTAAACGGTCCAATTGCGTGTGCGGTTTAACCTTTGCTCACACGACGCCGACACGCCACTGGTCAAGTTTTTTTCTTCTTAAAAATGCTCGCTTCTTATCTTGATTAGCTCGGACTTCCTGCTTAATACATTTATATGTTATACAAGCATTGAAGTCTAGACATGGGTGATCGAATTGAAAAACCGAAGTAAATTATGACTTATTTAAAAGAATAATTTAATTCGGTTCTTGCATTCAGTCATTCAAAGCTTATCAATCAAAGCCAATTGGTGCATAAATTTGGTCGCGTATTTCATATTGGTACATTGGTAATTGAAACAGAGGAAGACAGAAAAACTTGGCATGATTGAGTATTTCAAATACTTGAAAGTGGTCTGATAAGAGTCGGAATAATCGGCGGGTATATATGCAGAAATGCATGAATGTGGAAGAGGCAAGAATGGTTAGGAAGACAGATTATTATGACGTTCTGTTTTTTTCTTCTTACCCCTGTGGTAAATCGGCGTGATCGTTCTATTTAGTTGAGTTTTGATTTTGAGTAGTGTGATTATCCAACAATCATGGGTGAAATGGTGAAAGTAATACGCATACTCGGATGTAAGGCGTTTACTCCAATCACCCTTTTCCGTGCTTCTTGACAGCTTCTGTCGCTTGCAATCTTTTCAATGTAATTTTGTTTTATGGATTTTTCAAATATTAATGTAATGAATTCTGAAACTAAACAGATTAGAAATATATGCCTTGAAATTTCTATTTTTATCATTTAACCAGAGTGAGCCACAGAAACGCATGACCGAGTACAGCTAGTGCGACATATTTTTGAAACCACTTGATCCACACCAAGTTTTTTTTTTCTTTTAAACATTGAATAAATAATTGATGTAATTTTTTCAAAGGTTTTTTTAATGGATGGGTCCAAATGAAAACCAAGATATTCTATTTTGGACCAGGGAATATGGTGGGAGCTTTAAGAGGTCCATACATAGAAAAAAGCTCTCTTTCTTTCTTTAAAATGTGTTCTAACAAGCCTCACAATATCTCGCAATATAATGGATATTTTTGCACAAAAACCCCATGAATATTCATAAAGTATGGAGCCCCATCGCAATCCGACCAGAACAGAATATATTAGGTAGTAATTCAAGCGGTAAATGTCTAAAGCACTCCTGAGATAAGTTATTTTTTCTGAGAAATTCATAATTAGGATAATCTGTAAAAATATTATGTTTCTGTAATCCCAGCTTAACAAGAAATGAGATCATGGTATTAGGATATCATGAAACTAGTGCATATTTATCTTTGAAATCAAAAACACGAAGTCGTGATCGTGCACTTAGTGCAACACATCTGTCTCAATTAATTTCTTTTTAAATTCTTAGATATTATATATGTAACAATATTAACTACTAAAAATATGTAGATCGATATCACATTAATTCTGAAGAAGCTCAAACTTTGAAATTTTTCGATAGATTAATAAAATAAATCATTATCATATTACTTTTGTAGTCATTTTTTTTTCCTGGGGGTCAAGGGATCTTGCATCCCTTATGTCACCGCGACCATGTCAGGTCTTTTGTGACTTCCCTGTATTTTGCAGCTCACTGCCAAGACCTACATGGGTCATGTAACTCACGACCTGGTGGTAGGAGCTTCACCTTCTCGGAGTCCAGTAGAGGTCCTCCAAGGATGTGAATTCGTTTGTGAGCGAGTGCGTCACAATTGTAGAGAATGTGGATTAGCGTTTCGCCATCCTCCATACAATATATTAATTTTGTAGTCATGGTAAATTATATATTATAATAGTAAGTTTATAAATCATATTTGTAGAATAAACTTACAGATTTTCTATGTTACATATAACTCACAAAATTATGAATAATACAGATACGTAGCGATTTTATATCTTTGTTATAAAATCACTTACGAAAACTCCATTTAAATTTCGACCAGCTTCAAAGCTTTCGGACGGCTTGTTTTTCATTTCTAGCTTTTAATATATTTGATATTTAAGGTGCTAGATATAATTCTGTACATACTTATATACAGAATTTATATATATATATATATATATATATATATATATATATATATATATATATGTGTGTTTGTATTTATACATATAGTTCATACACACATATATATATATATATATATATATATATATATATATATATATATATATATATATATATATATATATATATATATATATATATATATATGTGTGTTTGTATTTATACATATAGTTCATAAGAGTTCACGGCAGCATCTTTCGTTGATTTGTAAGCTTTAAATTGAACAGAGACTCTTATTTTTTATGTACGCAAGATCCTTGCCGAATTATTTTTTATACTGAAAGACACCATCAAGCATGATTTTTTTTAAATTTTGAAGCCTAGTAAAAAGTAATTTTATCCACAACATTACGGGAGTCTCTAAATATCCCAATTTACAAGTCTGGTTTTCTTCATCTATGTCGAGATACTAGAATTGTAAAAATAACTGCTAAATGGAGAAACCCGGATTCGCGAACAAGGATATGAACACAGTTAAAATGCTGGAGATTTATCATTATAACTATATTGAATTCAATTTATTATGTAGACAATAACAATGAAATATAATTAAAACAAAATTTTATTCATTTATTCATCGCATTGAAAAGGTTGAGCTATAAAAATCACTTTTAATACCATCACATTAGAACATCAACGGTTTTTTTCGTTAGCACTTTTCAGAGATATTTTTGAGCCTATCAGCAAATGCATTTCTTTCAGTACAAACATCAACTTGTCAAACGTTCTAAGAGTATTAGACTTTTACAAGTTGTGGAAATACTAAATTGTATCACATTTTATCACACTTGCTTCTGACACTATGGACAGGCGATAAAAATAAAAATTGTTTTAAATATTTGTTTAAAAATACGCTGTTTTAAAAATTGTTATAAAATATCCTAAATTTAAAGTTCAGTTCAGTTCTGTTCAGTTTTTCAGAAAATCAGCATTAAATGAAGTAAAAAATAAAATAAGTTCTCATATATTAAAAAGGGAAAACGTACATAATTAAGTGAAATTATATTAAAATAATACGCAAACATCTTTTACGTATGTAATTATATTGACAGCTCAACAAGAATGAAGAAGAATATGGAAGTCTGGGTATTTACAGGGCTTATGACCTGTAATGGGCTGGTTAAGTGATCTGTATTGTCTGTACTTTACACACTACTTAAACATCGTAAGCTATGTTTATGCTTCAGTTGATAAATGTATATATATATATATATATATATATATATATATACATTTATATACATTTATCAACATCAATACATATATATATATATATATATATATATATATATATATATATATATATGTATATATATTTATATACATATATATATATATATATATAGATATATATATATATACATATATATATATATATATATATATATATATATATATATATATATATATATATATATATATATATATATATATATATATATATATATATATATATATATATATATATATATATATATATATATATATATATATATATATATATACGTGCAACGAGTGGAAAAGGAAAGAAGAGTAAAAAAAAAACAAAAATTATGAGTTGAATGTTGTTAGAAATGGGAGAAGAGAAAGACCGAGAAAAATTTCGCATGATCATGTACTTCAAATAATTTGGCTTGGTCAGATCAGGAGTCTGAGTAACCAGCTGTATGTATGAGAAGATGCATGAATTAATGGTTTAAAATCCACATAATGATCTATGAACCTCGTACACCATAAGCAAGGTTAATAATAAATGCGATTTCCATCTAAAAAAACAAATACAAAAAAAAAGAATGCACTATAGATGTCTTCCAAACAGACAGAATCGAAATAATAAAACATTTCGCAGATAATAAATCAGTTATTTATTTCTTTTTGTGCTTTACGACCAGCCTCCCGTAGAGAAAAACAAATCATAATGTTTTCAACACTTTTCTGTATCACAAGAAAAACAGTCGACGCGAAAAAAAAACACAAAAAAGTCGCCCGGACTTCATTGTTTTCGAATATTTGGGTCACAGGTCAAAAGTATTCATCGTCTACGCGCGTACAGTAAGAACTCGATATAACGGACCTCTATTTCACGGACTTCTGATTTAACACTTTGACTGACAAATAAGAAGAAGAAAAAAAGATCCTTGGCCACGAATTTTTATTGTTAGTTTGTTTTAAAAATATGCAACATACACAATTTTCAAAGAAAATTTGAAAATAAATACTTTTTCTTTTGTGTTTCGTCCGTGAGTTACAAGAAAGACTGCATATAAATGTGAAGGTTGCGGTTCATTTTTTAGGTTTTGAATATTTTTTCATGAAACACAAAGCAATAAAACATATGTGAGTGGTTCAAAAAACAAAGTCTTTTTATTTCTTAAATAATATATGCGTGTAATATATTTAGACCTTTATTTTTATCAAATGTGTGATTTTTTTCAATTATGTGATAGGCAAATTCAGAATAATAATTTTTAATGAGTTTTTTTTTATATTTGTGCTTTATTTCATAAACATGTTTAAAATATTCATTTGTTTTCATTTGTTTCCTCTGAAAAATAAAATTACCTTCGCCTAAAATTTTGTCTTCATTTCAATGCAATGCCAAGTATTCGTCTTCAGAGAAAAATCTGTGGCAACTTCGGTAATTTATCAAAGGGGCCACATAAAAAGTGCATACATTTACATTACATGGCAAACGTGAAGCGTATCCAATTTACACAACGTAAAATCCCATCCATGATTAGAGTTACATTTGACTCACGATAAATATAACTCACATGGCGTTCAACGTGATAAGGGACAAAAAATAATGTCAATTATGAAAAATTTAAATTGTCTTGTTAATATTTCACATGCTTTTATTAAAGTGTCGCCGCGTAAATTCACAATAAAATTAGGATACAATTTCGTTTCAAATTTTCTATAAATTTGGCATCTTAGTTTGTTTGAAAAAAATTGCTTTGCAAGAAAAGGTCTGTCAGGAAGCCTATATGCTTTTCGGCTGTCCAAACTTGAAACACAGTAAGGGACATTTTTTTTGAAAAACGTATTTTTGCATTTTTGGACTAAGTAGAATCCACTTTAAGTTTGGACAGCCGTTCTGTATCAGATCTGGGAATGCGGTGGGACAGCTTTCAATATTTATCTATATACAGTGTGAAATTTTGTTTTAAACTTATTTTTATACAACGAACTTTCGGCTTTTATGGACACCCCCTCACCCCGATAAGTCCGTTATATCGAGGGTTTACTGTATTTATGATACCGGTAATATCGACTCGCAACTTTATCATTTCCGATGAGTAGATAGATACTCGTAAGACGGATGGGCAGACGATGGCCGGTGCCAGATAAGGAATGGACATATGGCGCGACTCTCTACATAATGACGGGCAGTTTAACGTGATAAAGCACCACAATGCACCATCATAATTTAAAACCTCGAAAAGTGCATATTTCATCATTTAAAAAAATTAAAAGGCGAATGTAGATGGAAATAGTAGCAGAGGAAGACCGAGGAAAACTTGGCGTGATCAAGTATTTTAAGCACTTGAAAGCGGTCAGATTAGGAGTCCTTATAATATAAGAGTTATAATTTTTGCGAATGGCGTCGTACATCAATATATTTATAAAATTTAATTTATGTTTTACTAAGTAAAAACCACTATTTCTTGGAATCTAAATAAATCTACTGTGACACGTGTTTCGATGCATTCCGCATCATTTTCAAACACCATATGTGAAGGTAATTCAAAGTTTTAACTTCTTTAGAGACATCTATTGGTGAGATGAAAAGAAGCTTTTTATTGAGCAGAAACTCTTATATTCGTATGTGAGGTCCGAATCCTGAATTATAATCACATACATGAGAAACGCCAGAAAATATCATTTTCATTTTTATTATTTTAGCTTATAATTTGACCAGTTAATTTATTTACAACATTTCGAGTGCGTTCATATACTTGTTCACAAGTCTGGATTATCTTCAACTATAGGAGTTATTATATAAGTCCGCCTCCGTAGTGTAATGGTCAGCATGCTCGGCTACCGTTCTGGAGGTCCCGGGTTCGATTCCCAGGGGGGTTTAATAAATGATTTTTGATTTTTCACTCTAATATTTATTCAATATTACACTGGACTGGTATCTGAAGTGGAGGGCTGATCACCTTTCCTTCATGTGTAAACGATCGAGATAACACTGCGTTTATATGAAGCAGTGCCCTATGCACCATTGGGGTGCGGTAAGGGTTTTATATATATATATATATATATATATATATATATATATATATATATATATATATATATATATATAATTATATATATATATAATTGGAGATGATCCAGATTTATGAACAAGTATTTGGACACACTCGAAATGTAAGCTGATGTATTGTATTTTAGAGTGACATTGTTCCTAAGTGGCCCTCCCACACATTTGACGCAAAATACCTGATACATTTAAAACATGTTATACCGATCGACAGACACACAACCGTTATAACATATCGAAATCATAATGATATAATTAATAATTTCCTTCGCTTAATTGATTACAAAACTCGATAAACATGATAACACGTTAATTCGCGTATGTCGTATATATTTAACATTTAATTTTGGTGGGATATTCTGGTCCGGAATGTAAATCTATCAATTAATAAAGAAAAAAATCTGACCAAAATCAAATGGTGATGCTGTGTTTATTTATAATTTAAGTTTTACTTGGTAAATACCACTTTTTTTAATCTTAGACTTCATTTGAACCACTAACTTTGTGAAAATTTATTTAGAAATTTTAACATCCTATGTAAAGAGCATACAAAATTTCTGAATAATAATTATTATTCTGAATTTGCCAATCACCTAATAGAAAACAATCACACATTTGATAAAAATAAAGGTCTTAATATATTACACACATATATTTTTTGAGAAATAAAAGGACTGTTTTTTGATCCACCCACATTTTTATTAAAAACCAACTAGTTTCGGCAACAACCTTTTGCCCTCTTCAGGGTTTATTTTATAACTTTTCAATATTCAAAATATATTACAAACATGCAACACAGGACTTAAATTAGATAACTTAGAAATATTAGAAATTAAAAGTGCAATTAAAAATAATTTACAATTAATAAATACAGAAAGGAGAGTGAATGCTGGGAACAAAGTGAATGGTGCACTGAAATCAGTTATAGCAAATAAAAACCCATTAGCGGAAGCTTAACTGGCAGTGCACAACGGAGTCCTGGTTCCAACTCTAATGTATGGAAGTGAAACATGGAGTTGGCAAAAGAAGGATGAAAGTAGACTGAATGCAGTCGAAATGCGATCTCTCAGAAGAATGTGCGACAAAACGATGTATGATAGATGTACGAATAGTGAAATAAGGAAGGAATGCAAAGCTGAGATAAGCATTATCGATAAAATTAATAAAGGTGTGTTGAGATGGTTTGGACATGTAGAACGAATGAGTGAGGAAAGAACGGTAAAACAAATTTATGAGGCGAATGTTAGTGGGAAAAGAAGCAGAGGAAGACCGAGAAAAACATGGCACTATCAGGTATGCCAAATACTTGAAAGTGCTCAGGTTAGGAGTCGTAACAATCGGCGGGTATGTATGAGGAGATGCATGAACGTGGAAGAGGCGAAGAATGTTTGCAAGGACAGAGTGGTGTAGCGCTCTATTCTCTCTGCCTACCCCTGCGGGGAAGCGGCGTGATGGTTAGTTAGTTAGTTTTATAAATACACAAGCAAACGATTCTTCTAAAAGTCCGTTTTTAAATTTGTTTCCAATCACTCAAAATCCCTGATCCCTTTTGACTGTGACTGCTAATCAACACACAAAAATAAATTTCATTAATTGATTCGGCAGTCACTTTGTGGTAAAATCTATCCATTTTTAATTAAAGTTTTATATGGTAAATACCACTGTTTCTTTAAATCTATTGTGACACGTGTTTCGATGGATTTATCACCATTTTCCAAAGTGTGTTGTGTCTTTGGGACGTAGAAGGATGAAAAGGGGTATTAACCAAGTAAATAGAATAGTGTTTCTTACCAAGACAAAACTTTAAAGAAAAATGGATTGATATTACTACAATGTGACTGCCGAATCAATTTTTTTTTTTTAATTTCACTTGGTAAATACCACTATTTCTTTAAATCTATTGTGACACGTGTTTCACTGCATTCCGCATCATTTTCAAACAGCGTATGATGCGTAATGCATCGAAACACGTGTCGTAATAGATATTAAGAAAATAGTGGTATTAACGAAGTAAAACTTCAATAAAAAATGGACATTATTTTTTGACATCTCATCAAAGATGAAGAAGAATATGGAATTCTGGGCATTTACAGGGCTGACGACCGTCATAGGCTGGTTCAAGTGATCAATTTACACACGTGTAACATTCACCAATTCTACCCATTATTGACAACCACACTACTCAAATTCTTGGAAGTTCTGTATATATGAACCAATTTAGAAACCTTGTTCTTGAATCACTAGCACTTCACTAGAGACATCTATTGGTGAGATGTAAAGAAGCTTTTTACTAAGCAGAAACACTTATATTAGTATGTGAGGTCCGAATCCTGGATTATATCACACACATGAGAAACGCCAGAAAATACCATTTTCAGTTTTATTATTTAAGCTTATAATTTGACCAGACAATTTATTTACAACATTTTGAGTGTGTCCAAATACTTGTTCACAATGTATGTAGATTTTGTGAACAAGTATTTGGACACACTCAAAATGTTGTAAAAAAATGGATATATTTTAACACAAACTGACTGCCGAATCGATTAATGAAGTTATATACAGATATGTAAGCTTATTATTACGCATATTATACAATTTCAATAGATGATATGTAATTTAATCTTACAAAAATTGATATAAAAATAATTACAGTATTATCTAAATTACAATTTGTTACTTAATAAATTATCAAAAATTTCAAATATTTAATTTAAAAAGCGGATGTTTTTAATTAGTACAAAATCTGTCAAGCAATTATGGCTGTCGAATGGACGGACAAATCCGAGAAAACACGATAACTCAATTTATGTGTTTTACATAAATGCGTGTGGATACCTTATATTGCGTCAAGATTCATGTACAGGATGGCGCAAAATTAATCACCCTATTGAAAGATGTTATAATTTTTGCAAATGGCTTCGTATTTCAATCATATTTGACTTTTATGAACTAGACAGCTGCAGTATACAAACAAATTTATAAAATGACCAAAAATGTTTATCAACACAGCCGCTTGACGGATATTATATTATATTTTCACTTAACAGAAAAAAATGTTAAGGTCCAAATACAGATTTCATTCCATCAGTCAAAATATAAATACTCATTTTTATTCAGATTAAAAGTTATTAAAAAAATGGATGATTTATTTTGCGCCACCATAAATCTGTTTGTATACTGCAGCTCTCTCGTTTACAAACGTCAAATATTATTGTCATACGATACCATAATTGCCGATTTATTATACCGAACAGGTTTTATAATAAATCAGCAAATAAAAAATGTATATGGTAGAAGCATGTTTAAAAGTAACAAGTGAAAAAACATAAGGTAAGAAGCATGTTTAAACGAAACAAATTAAAAGAACATAAGGTAAGAAACATATTCAAAAGAAACTGAGAATACAAATGAACATAAGGTAAGAAACATATTCAAAAGAAACTGAGAATACAAATGAAATTCTGTATATATATAATGAATGTGTATATGTATACATATATATATATATATATATATATATATATATATATATATATATATATATATATATATATATATATATATATATATATATATATATATATATATATATATATATATATATATATATATATATATATATATATATATATATATATATATATATATATATATATATATATATATATATATATATATATATATATATATATATATATCTATATATATTTATATATATATATATATATATATATATATATATATATATATATATATATTTATATATATATATATATATATATATATATATATATATATATATATATATATATATATATATATATATGTGTGTGTGTATGTATGCGTTTGTATATGTATGTATATATATTTAGGAATATATTTTTAAACTTCTTACCTAGAAAAAAAATTCTTTATTCACCCTTATTCATTCCTCTCCTTTCCTTCTCCTTCCTGCTAAATCTATTATTTTAAATAATACCCTTTTTTTGTTTTTTATTTAATCTCTGAATGGTTTTTTAATAGTTTTATAACATAAAACGTGGAATTGTTTAATTGGCTTTTTTTTAACGTAACTATTTTTTGTTAATGTAACCATTGTTTTATATCATTTTTTTATATGTTAGCTGTACAATTCCCGAATAAATAAATAAATACAAATGAGAAAATATAACAAATCATTTTCTGATAGTGTTTTGTGACACCCTGTAGAATCAAAATCGACTACGAATTAGATCATGCCTTGTAATACTGCCTTTAACGTTTCGAATACTGCCTCCTAACAAATGTATAGCACTTACTTTACGTACAACAGATAGGTACCCGCCAGTCTTATTTAAAATATGATGCCGAAAACACGTATACGAGGAATAGATTCCGAAGTGCTCCGGAGATTTCCGAAGTCGTAATAGCGCCAAAGTTTTCCGAAAAACTAGTCGCGGTTTTTCGAATCCGTCTTATCAAATTTGATGGTTTTTATTGGTTTTTATCTACTTAAACCGCGTGTTATTTTAAGTCTATTTTGAACTAGTTTAAATTCGTGTTTAAGTGAAAGTTGGATGTTGTTATTTGATGCCAAAAGTTGTTTAAGTGTTAGTGATAGTTGATATAACTTGTAAAGGAGTATGTAATATTGGTTCTTATTATTATATTATTATTATTATCGCTTCTATTAGCGGTAATAATACGCTATTTGATACAGTTAATAATATATATGAAAACGGATAATTTATTGTATGTAATTGATTTTCTATTTAAAAGCACGTTTTTAATTGCGAATATGTTATTTATTACATATTTATTTCCGCAAATTAATAAGTTATACGTTGTGGAACAAATATCATGGCTTTTTGTTACAAATGTATTTTTAATTTGATTTTTGTTTGAAACTTATTTTTATGAATGAAATGAAATTCAATTTTAAGAAATTAATATCCAGGATTTATTATTCACTGGTTTAGACAAAATAAATATTAGAGGGTAACATTATTATTTTATTAATGTTTTACTGAGTAAATACCGCTATTTCTCAAAAGTTAGCAGATTTTAAGAAATAATGGTATTGAACAAGTAAACCTTAAATTGAAAATAGATAGATATACCTATTAAGTGATTGCCGAATCAGTTCATAAAAAAATTATATCAACATTGTAGTAAAAAAAATTCAAGATAAATTATAGGGATTTAAAAAAATGTACATATTCAAGTTTGTACTGGTGGAACTGCATTTTGTAAAAACAACTTGAAAGCTATTTTATTAGACCAGGTTTCGCCGAGATCACCAGTTTGATGATGTCGGTAACAGCAAAACCCGATCACTAGTTTAGTAATATAAATGTGAAAAAACAATATACTGGTTGTTTTATTATATAATATGAAAATCAGCGTTTTATAAATATATATATATATATATATATATATATATATATATATATATATATATATATATATATATATATATATATATATATATATATGTATATATATATATATATATATATATATATATGTATATATATATATATATATATATATATATATATATATATACATATATATATATATATATATATATATATATGTATATATATATATATATATATATATATATATATATATATATATATATATATATATATATATATATATATATATATATATATATATATATATATATATATATATATATATATATATATATATATATATATATATATATATATATATATATATATATATATATATATATATATATATATATATATATATATATATATATATATATATATGTATATATATATATATATATACATATATATATATATATATATATATATATATATATATATATATATATATATATATATATATATATATATATATGAATTTCTACACTAACGGAATTATGAAGCTTCCCAAAAAATGTCAAAAGATCACAAATAATAATGGTCAATACAAGTATTAATGTAATTAATAACTTGATTAAAAATGATTATTTAAAAATATTTTTTATATTGATATAAGAAAGAGTGTGGTGTTCCATCCTCTCTGCTAACTCCTCCAGAAAAACGGGGTGATAATACTATTAGTAGTAGTAGTAAATTCAAACATGCTTTATATTCAAATGGCCTGTGATTGACATGAACTCGTATATTTTACGATTCTCATTCATATCAACAGGGAAACTTTTATTACAAACGAATCACCGATTTTATTTAGAGTAGATGTCACACTGTTGTAAACGAAAATCGATTTCAGCGTAAATAAGTAATAAAATTAACCTTTTTAAACTAGGATTTCCGAAACGGTGTGTAAAAATCAATAAACCAAAATTTCGGTAATTAAAAAAAACGATAACCCCTTTTTTAACATAATTAATCTGTTTTCAACTAATAGTGTCAAGAATGTATGATGTATGTATGGAAAATGATCCGGCAATTAATGAAGGTAAGTCAAAGGTCATGGTGTTTGAAAGAGAGAAAGATTTGACAGAATGCAAGATTATCGTGCACAATGAATCCCAGGTGCAAGAATTTTTATATCTAGGAAGCATGTTCACAAGGGATGGAAAAGTGGATAAGGATATTGAGAGATGAGTGAATGCAGGGAATATAATAAATGGTGCTTTTAACAGAGTGATTGGGAATAA
Source organism: Brachycentrus maculatus (assembly GCF_059751285.1). Taxonomy (NCBI): domain Eukaryota; kingdom Metazoa; phylum Arthropoda; class Insecta; order Trichoptera; family Brachycentridae; genus Brachycentrus; species Brachycentrus maculatus. Next base: position 8,605 of record NW_028281263.1, on the reverse strand, counting down.
AAATATGTCCATGGAAGCCAAGCTAGCGGTTCACAACGGCGTGCTAGTACCGACACTAATGTATGGAAGCGAAACATGGAACTGGCAAAGGAAGGATGAAAGCAGAGTGAATGCTGTTGAAACGCGCTCCCTCAGACGAATGTGTGGAAAATCATTGTATGACAGAATTAAAAACGACGATATAAGAAAGGAATGTAAGGCTGAACGAGGAATAATTGAAAAGATTAGAAAGAGCTCTTTGCGGTGGTATGGACATGTGGAGCGAATGGATAGCGAGAGAATGACTAAGAAAATATATGTGGCGAATGTGAGAGGGAAAACAGAACGTGGACGACCGAAAAAGACTTGGCACGATCAGATCAATCAGAACCTAAAATCTGGCGGTGTCAAAAGTCTGCGTAATCGGAGGGCATGTATGACTAGATGTATGGATGTGAAGGAGGCGAGGAGTGTATGTCAGGACAGAAGAGTGTGGCGTTCCATCCTCTCTGCCTACCCCTGCGGGGAAACGGCGTGATGGTAGTAGTAGTAGTAGTAGTAGTTAATCAGTTTTCACTAAATACTATATAGAAAGAAGTATGTACGTACACATATTAAGAAAGCTGCATTGAGATGGTTTGGGCATGTGACTCGAATGAGTGAAGAAAGGATAGTTGAACAAATTTATGAGACGAATGTGGTTGGCAATAGAAGCAGAGGAAGACCAAAGAAGATTTGACATGATCAATTTGGCATTTGGATTTCAAATACTTCGGCGCGGTCAGGTCAAGAGTAGGAATAATCGGCGTGTTTGTATGAAAAAAAATATGAATGTTGAAGAAGCATGGATTGTGTGCAAAGACAAATTCAATGTGGCGTTCTGTCCTCTCTGCATACCCCTTTGAAGAATCGTCACGATGATTAAATTTAGATTCTTATAAATAAAGAACTACTTTTTTCTTCCAAAACTATAAATAACACAAAAAAGAAATTTCTACTACGATTTTTCCACACATTCGTCCGAGGGATCGCATTTTGACGGCGTTCAACATGCTTTCATCCTTGCATATTTTAGGTCTTGCATATTTTGGGAATTGATCTAGCTTTGCCAGTTTCGATGTCAGATTGTAGTCAAACTGCCAATTCAACTAGTCAGTATATACATATGATCGTGCGGGATATCGCAATTATATACAAATCAAAGCCAAAACAATAAAAAAAGTTGACGTAAAACTAGCCACTCTGAAAATTTTATAGCTTTTCAACACGCTACCTACACATTAAAATATATCAAAGAAATACCACATTCTCGTGTCCCATTTTTAAATGGAGTGATGATTTTTTTGTATAAAATGAGTTCCATTTTCAAACTAAGCGATGATTTTTTGTAAGAAATGTATTTTATTTTTAAACGGAGTGATATTTTTTGCATAAAATGTGTTCCATTTTGAAACCAAGGGACAATTTTTTTATTTCATTTTTAAAAGGTGTGATTATATTTTGTACAAAATTTATTCTATTTTCGAGCGGAGTGCTGATTTTTTGTATAAAATGCGTTCCATTTTTAAATACAGTGATTTTTGTACAAAATGCGTTCCATTTTTAAATGTAGTGGTATTATTGTCTTACAAAATTTGCTCCTTGTTTAAATATAGCGATATTTTGCTGCACAAAATATGTTCCATTTTTAAATGTTGTGGTATTTTTTTAGTGTACTAAATTCGTTCTTTTTTAAATAGAGCGATATTTTTCGTACAAAATGCTTTCCATTTTTACACGTACTGTTGATTTGTTAAAAATGTATATTTTTGTGATATGCATCAATTACTATTTTTTACGATTAAAAAACAACAATTTTGTAGTTTTTCTTTCACTTTTATTTTATTTGACCAGTGACCGGGTTTCGTCGTTACCAACATCACCAATCTGATGAAAAATATATCAAAAATATCCAGACCAATTGAAAATAAACTGGCGGACATCGAGCTCAAGACTCTAATTTCGCAGTCAAGCATACCCAGTTATACCACGATCCCTGCCAAATATATAATATTCAAATATGATTTGTGTATTGCGTTTTAATTCAGCCATGAATTCAAGTTTTCTTAGAAAAATTGGCTGGCAATTTATATTTGACGTATTTGCGAATTTCGCAGAATAAGCAAACAATATATTATTTTAAAAGGAATTCGATTTTTGAAAGGGGTTAATAGGATGGCCTAAAAATGATAATTTTAATTGCGACAAGATTCCGAATTGCAAAAATCGTCTTAAATAGAAACGTCTGCAGCAGTAATTAAGTTGCATCAGATCGATCTTTATTTCGGCAAGGGTCAATTAACAAGGTTTAAATGGAAATACTTGATATCCACATTAATGCGTGTTGTCTGTATTCGACGAAGCTTTCCTTGGAGGTATCGACGAATAAAATCCAGTAGCGGCATGCATTTTAAGTGTGTCCAAATACTTGTTCACAAATCTGGGTTTTCACCACTCAGGAGATATTTTAACTTTTTTTTTACATCTCATCACAAATGATGAAAAATATAAATGTCTGGGTATTTACAGGGCTAATGACCTGTCACATGGTGGTGAGTGATCGCTTTATACAGTTGTAAACTCGTATGTACAGAGTCATGAGATTAATGATACATACATGCAGGAGTTCCAGAGATTTGAGAAGTGTGGTTGTCTCATCTTGTTATCTTGTTGGCTTAAGACCTGTCATAGGCTCTGTGGCGTATTTGGGTAGACGCTCGACTGCGAAACTGGCGTCGCGGGTTCGATTCCCGCCAATGGTAAAATAAACTCATGCAATAATGGTTTTCAATTGCTGTCGGTGTTCGTGATGTGTTTTTCACATTTACTTTTCCTATCTTTACTCTCCTACCTGCGGACAAGCCTCTCAAAGTATAGGCTTTGCGGGTTATTCCATAAAAACATTGCGCAGTGACGATATCGTAACCAATGAGGTCTATCCGAGGTGCGATTATTGCTAGTTGAAAACTTTGCCTTGTGGACGTGAAATACCGTCCGCTATGGCAATTTTTGAAAGCCTATAATGGGCTACTATTAAAAAAAAACAGTAATAATATTAATAAAAAAAATTAAATAAAACCACACACTACAACTTCTTTATATAATATGTCATTAATCTCATAATTCACATGTCGCTCACTCCTTTCAACAACGTCATATATCAAAAAACTTGATTTTTCAGGAGAACGTTTTTAAAGTTTAAAAATAAAATAAAATGTATTAAAAATAATTATCAAGCCACTTATTGAACTTTTTACTGTGCAACAGATCTTTTTAGGTAAAACCTGAATGTTTTTTCTCTATTTGAAAAATATTTAGGATGTTAAAAAAAAATAAAACAATATCTTTTCTTCAAAATGCAAAAACAACACTATCTGCCCTGTAGCGGGTAGATATTATGTTAAAAATGTGCCGCTTTTGCTGGGATATAGTACATTTTCTGGGCATTCCGAAAACATGCAAAACAAAAAAATTAAGAATTTTGAAATATGACATTGTTGAAAGGAGTGAGCGATGTGAGTTCACGTGTGAATTATCTTAAAACGTTTAGTTTTGTAATTTTTTTCGATGCAGAGTAACCATCACCCGCCACTGGTGGACCGGCCGAAAAATGCTGCGATTGATCAGTTACCGGCAATAAAAATTCCGGCGCGGATTTGCACTTTTGTCGGCAACGCACAAAACAAACGCAATTAAAGCTTCGGACACAAACCGTGCTACTTCCTCGCGAACCCATTCCGTAAATATTTCCGGAATCGCTGGAATAACGAAGCGAATATCTTCTATCTACCAGATCAAAGGGTTTCCCAACATTTTTTTGTAAATAAGAGTTTTTTTTTAGTTTTTAATATAATTAACGGTGCGTCCGCTTCTTAAGTGTTTAAAGATAGATTAGTGTTTTAGAATTGATTCCTACTGACATCAACAATATCCTTTTCGAGTCGATATTTTCCGTCCGTAACTCTGTCAACAACAAAAAAATTAACGTATTTCACTAACTAATGAAAAATGTCCGCCTAGTATAATGGTCAGCACGCTCGGCTACCGTTCTGGAGGTCCCGGGTTCGATTCCCAAGGGGGGTAAAATAAATATAAGTGATTTTTTCACTGTCATATTTATTCAATATTACCCTGGACTGGTACCTGAAGCGGAGGGCTGATCACCTTTCCTTCATGTGTAAATGATCAAGATAACACTGCGTTTATATGACGCAGTGCCCTATGCACCATTGGGGTGCGGATAAGGGATTTATTATTATAATGAAAGTTATGAACAACGTATGAAGAATTCAAAAAATATATATATTGTACTAAAAATGTTATGTATTGTAGTAAAAATATTAAAATTTTGGTATCGTCCAGCGAAATCTACAAAAATACTTTTAGATTTCATAATTCAATGTTGATGAAAAATGTTTATTTTAACCTATTTATTCTACGTAAAAATACTTTTAGATTTCATAATTCAATGTTGATGAAAAATGTTTATTTTAACCTATTTATTCTACGTAAAAATACTTTTAGATTTCATAATTCAATGTTGATGAAAAATGTTTATTTTAACCTATTTATTCTACGTAAAAATACTTTTAGATTTCATAATTCAATGTTGATGAAAAATGTTTATTTTAACCTATTTATTCTACGTAAAAATACTTTTAGATTTCATAATTCAATGTTGATGAAAAATGTTTATTTTAACCTATTTATTCTACGTAAAAATACTTTTAGATTTCATAATTCAATGTTGATGAAAAATGTTTATTTTAACCTATTTATTCTACGTAAAAATACTTTTAGATTTCATAATTCAATGTTGATGAAAAATGTTTATTTTAACCTATTTATTCTACGTAAAAATACTTTTAGATTTCATAATTCAATGTTGATGAAAAATGTTTATTTTAACCTATTTATTCTACGTAAAAATACTTTTAGATTTCATAATTCAATGTTGATGAAAAATGTTTATTTTAACCTATTTATTCTACGTAAAAATACTTTTAGATTTCATAATTCAATGTTGATGAAAAATGTTTATTTTAACCTATTTATTCTACGTAAAAATACTTTTAGATTTCATAATTCAATGTTGATGAAAAATGTTTATTTTAACCTATTTATTCTACGTAAAAATACTTTTAGATTTCATAATTCAATGTTGATGAAAAATGTTTATTTTAACCTATTTATTCTACGTAAAAAAGATTTCTTTCCACGTATTTATTTATTTCAGTCAAAAAATAATATGATCGCATTTTTTTATTCCATTATATATTTCGGTTCATTTTCACCTATTTATTCAAACAATAGTTCAAGTGTATCTTTGTTTTCCTCTTAAAAATCAAGTTTGTTTTGGCCTATTTATTAAGCCACTAAAAATAAAGTTTATTTCCATCTATGTATGGTTATATTTCATATAAAAATATTGATTAACACCTATTTATCTCGCTTTAAAACGGATCATTTTATCTTATTATTAATTTATTATTAGATTAAAACCAATATTTTTAGCTTTTCCACTTTTTTATTTGACCAGCGACCGGGTTTCGTCGTTACCGACATCATCAGACTGGTCCGTGGAAAAGCTAAAAATATTGGTTTTAATCTAATAATAAATTAAAAATGCAATTCCATCACGAAGTGTCAGTGGATAATATAAATCTTATTATTATTTATTATACAACATAATTCAAACGTAGTTTATTTCCACCTTTGTATTACATTTAAAAATATATTTATTTTCAATATTCCACTTGAAAAAAATGTTTAATTGCATCTCTTTTATCTACTTACAAATATAGTTTATTTTCACCTATTTATACAAACTAAAATAAATATTATTTTTTGACATCTCATCAAAGATGAAGAAGAATATGGAAGTCTGGGCATTTACGGGGCTGACGACTGTCATAGGCTGGTTTAAGTGATCACTTTACACACGTGTAACATTCACCAATTCTACCCATCATTGACAACTACACCACTCAAATTCTTTGAAGTTCTGTATATATGAACCAATTTAGAAACCTTGTTCTTGAATCACTAGAACTTCACTAGAGACATCTACTGGTGAGATGTTCCATATTCTTCTTCATCTTTGATGAGATGTCAAAAAATAATATGAAAATAACTCCTGTAATTGGAGATAATCCAGATTTTGTGAACAAGTATTTGGACACACTCAAAATGTTGTAACTAAAATAAAGTTTATTTCCACATTAAAAATACTTTTTTTCGTATAAAATCGAACACCAAAGCTTCATCGATTATAATAATTATATTTTTATAGATTATATATACAAAATTCATATTACCGTAGGCGTCACCTGATTCGTTACTTTTAACAATAATTGATTGATCAAACTAGATATTTTTTAAATATATTTTTATTGAGTATGATGTGTAATGATTGATGGGACTTCTCTCGAAATGGAAACGGTAATGTGGCTCTAGTTAGATATATAACACTGAGGAAATACTATTATCGTCAGAATTATCAATTGTTTCAACAGCATAATTTTGTATATTTTTTAGAAATAACAAAAATGAGTAATTTTTTTAAATTAAACACTTGAATATACCACTTGATGAGCTTTATTTATATAAACAACTAGTTTAGAAAACTTACAGATCTTTTCATCTTCTGGTAAAAATTAATACTAAACATTTAAGTTTTAATTTTTACCAGAAAATGAAAACATCTGCAAATTTTCAAAACTAGTCATAAGTATATATAAATAAAACTAATCAAGTGGTACATTCAAGTGTTTAATTTATTAAAAATAATCAACAAATGTCATTCCACAAAGTTAATTCCGAATCAATAAATTATATAAATGAGTTATTTCATCCCTTGATTCGGCAGTAACTTTGTATGTGGTAATATGTAATCATTTTTAAATACAAATTTACGTGGTTAATACCACTATTCGTTAAAATGTATAGTGACACGTGTTTCGATGCATTCTGTATCATTATCAAACACTGTATGTGAAGTTAAGTCTAAATTTTAGAATTGAGTCCTTGGGACGTTGAAGGATAAAGAGGATGTAGGATCTGTTTCTTATTTTTTATCAATGGGAACATAGAAAATACGGGGGAGGCTTTGTTATGGGTTAATTGTGGGTTTTTTTGTGCATTTCTATTGTTTCAAAAAGTTTGCAGTTTATGATTTTCGTATTAATATTTTTTAGAATTTCTACATTATTGTTATTAAATTTGTGATCATTATTGCGAAATGCATCGAAACACGTGTCATAATATATTTTAATAAATAGTGTCCGCCTCCGTAGTGTAATGGTCAGCGCGCTCGGCTACCGTTCTGGAGGTCCCGGGTTCGATTCCCAGGAGAGGTAAAATAAATATGAGTGATTTTTTCACTGTAATATTTATTCAATACTACCCTGGACTGGTACCTGAAGCGGAGGGCTGATCACCTTTCCTTCATGTGTAAACGATCAAGATAACACTGCATTTATATGACGCAGTGCCCTATGCACCATTGGGGTGCGGATAAGGGTTTTATTATATTATTATTATTATTATTATTAAATAGTGGTATTTACCAAGTAAAACTAAAATTAAAAATGGATAGATATTACCACGAAATGACTGCCAAATTAATTCACTGAACTTTTAAACTATCCATACTTCAGCTTTACATTCCTTTGTAAAATCTTCATTTTTAATTCTGTCACATGATTTCCCACACATTCGTCTGAGGGAACTTAAATCTACATCACGTCCCCATACATCAGTGTCAGTATCAGCACTCCATTGTACTCGTTAGCCTATCTACTCGTTTAGGCAGGCGCTGTGGCGTAGTGGGTTGACACTCGACTGCGAAACTGGCGTTGGGGGCTCGATTCCGATTTATTTTCAATTGGTCTGGGTGTTTGTTATGTATTTTCATTTACCTTCCCTATCCCCACGCTCCTACCTGTAGACAAGCCTCTAAAATATAGGCTTTGCGGTAAAGTCCGTAAGAATTAAATAAAAATACACAATTTAGACGTTTTATGATCTTGGAGATATGGTGTATCTGCAGAATACTTTTTGAAGAAAAAAATGTTTCAATTAAAACAGAATACTTTTTTAAAGAAAATAATAATAATAAAAAGCAGATGGATAAAAGCAATCTGAAAAAAACGTGAAATTTTATTTATTTATTTAAATAAATTCACTCAGTATACATTATTTCTTAATAAAATTTACATAAATGTACGTTTGTGTAAGAAGAACGACTTAATGTCATAATTTTGACTGCCACGGCTGAACTAGACATCGCTGTCAGGCGCATGGGAATGATTTATGGTGGTCGCATACCGATCTCCATAAGCCGTTGGAACGGATCTGGACCAATTACTTTGTGTATTATTTAAGATTTTGATCGCCTATAATCATTGCATAATAGTAGATCTTGAGTCGATGTCATAAACAAAATATTGAATTATTGTCTATGGGATTTTTGCATTTGTTTAACTGACGCGACCAAGCCGTCAGAAAACCATTTCGGCTAACACGAAGACAAAAAGTTAATGGTCTTTTTAAATGTTTTCTTACATTTTATTTTATTTATTTAATA